>NW_021940764.1:1111396-1112693 GCF_001715985.3 Manacus vitellinus | reverse complement strand
AGGTTGGACGGGGCTTGGAGCAACCTGGGCTGGTGGAAGGTGTCCCTGCCCATGGCAGGGGGTGGCACTGGATGGGCTTTGAGGTCCCTCTCAACCCAAACCACTTTGTGATTTTTGAAGGGTAAGAGCATTTCAGAGGGTTCCTGGCAGTCAGTGCTACCTGAGGGTGCTGCTGCTGTGGCTCCAAACACAGAGAGGAACTGAGCAGCTGCCTTCAAAGACAGCCGGAAATAAAAGGTCAGGACAGGAGTTGCCACATCAAGGACTTGGTACATTGATGCCTGTTCATCAAAACCACCTAGAGAAGGCAAAGGGAGCTTTCCTGAGAAGAAACTACCTCTAGATGTTGAGGCAGGATGTAGGAGATGGGGCTCCCCTATTCCCTGCAGATTCCCATCCCTACTGAGGTGTTTTTTCCCTCCAGTGAGGTCCCTTGTTCACTGGCTGAGGGAGGACGTGTGGAAGCTCATTCTCTTCCCCCCCTCCATCCCGTGCTGAGCCCGTCACCGACACTCAGAACGGAATTTAAAGGGCTTAAAAGATTTGTGTGTGTGGCTGTGCTTGGAAAGGAGCTGATACCATCTGAGCCCACGGTTATTTATTCTCCTTTATCACACAACGTGCAGCATATGGGCCCCTTTCTGCGCCGCCGATGACTAAACGATGGCATCTGGTGCTCCTTTATATCACAAGTGTAAAGCAAATGAGAAGAGATCCCTTCAGCCAACCCTCTGCTATTGTCACAAACACGCTCGGGGTGGTTTCGTTCCAAGGTGCTGCTTTGCCGGCTCTCGGAACGGTCTCGTTCGGAGCCAGGCGTGTTTCTCAGAGGGGGAATTGCTGGGGATTGGTTTCTTTTTTTTGCTTTAGTGCCCCAGCTGGTCCCTGCAGATGGGATCCCACGTCACCTGCTGCATCCTCACACCTGACAGGGCTGTTGGCTGCTCCTCAGACGGGACCTGCCGAGCGGAGACGGGCGCGTGTCGCTCCCGACAGCTGAGTAGCTCTTGGTTGCTGTTGCTTCTCAAAGCAGCTTGAGCAGCAGATTTTGGGAATGCCAGAGCTCATAGAAACATAGAACAGAATCATAGAATCATAGAATCATAGAACAGAATTGTGGGAATAAGACCTCCAAGATCATCAGCCTCTGGCAGAATCCCAGCCATGCCCCCTAAACCACATATCACAAACTGCTGCTTGTTTTTTGAACACTTCAAGGTTGGTGACCCCCCTCTCTCCTTGGGCAGCCTGGTCAGTGCCAGGCCACTCTTTCAGTGAAGAAATTTTCCCTGATATC
>NW_021940764.1:1103504-1110436 GCF_001715985.3 Manacus vitellinus | reverse complement strand
AGCTCTGCTCCCACTGGAGGTCTCAGGGAGGGCTCCAACAGCTCCCCCCATGATGGATTTGTCACAGTTATCCCAGGTCCATGCCTGAAGGATTCCTGGGGTTGTTATTTATCCAGCAGGATCTGCCCCCACTTCATGGACCATCTCTTTTATCCTCCCTTTCCCACACGTCTCCAGGAGAAACCAACCCAGTCCTTGCCACAGGTCCCGGGCTCACAGTCCATCAACATATGTTTACTTATTTATTTTAGGACGTGATTAATGTTACTACATTTGCTGGAGGAATGTTTTTGTTCTGCCAACGTGCCTTGCCAGCACAAAACGTTCCGTGTTTGGAGCAAAGCACAGCAAATTGGCCTCTGCTTTCAAACACAAGGGAGGGCTGGGGGATGCTATTTTCTGCTCTCCAGCAAGAGGAGTGCAGAGAATTGAGCAAAGATAAAGAGAAACAGAGACTGCTACCAGGCTGCAGACGGGAGAGGAACGAGGTAGATTGGCCAGAGAGAGACTGTTTTTCCACTTGCATGTTCTGGACTCCTAGTGAAGGTTTCTGGGGGGATTTTGTGGAGGTTTTGTGGTATCTTTGTGGTTTTAAATAAAGCAGTAACAGCAGAGGGTTTGCATTGCACTGGCCCAGAGCACAGCAACTTCTGAGGTGGTGGGCAAATGAGGGAGAGGAGGACATGTTCCCCATCTTCATGGGGTGCCAGGAGAGTGGATACTGTGGATATGGGTCCACAGGGAGAGTGGGTGTTTGGAAAGGGCCATGATTGACTTCTCTGCCTTCTCTGAGGAGGCAGCAAAGTGCTGCCCTGCACCACCTCCCATGGCAGCACCACACTGGGCACAGCCATCCCTCTGTGGGGAGCACTGAGCTGTGGAGGCTTCTTCTGCAGCAGAGCTTGCTAAAGATCCTCACTTGGCCAGAGTCCTGCTGTGGCCTTCCCTTGCTCAGTCCCCTCCTTAAAAACACCATAAAACTGTGCTCTGGGGGCTCCCCTGGGGCAAGAGGAGGGAGTTGCTGTGCCCACTGCTCGCTGCTGGTCCTGTAGTGAGTTGGCTTTGGTTGGATGTCAGACACCCACCAAAACTGCTCTGTCACTGCCCTTCCCAGCTGGACAGGGGAGAGAAAATACAGGGAAAGGTTCCTGAGCTGAGATAAGGACAGGGAGAGATCACTCAGCGATTGCCGTCATGGGCAAAACACTCAGCTGGGGGATAGTAATTCCATTTATCGGCAACACAATCAGAGGGGCACAATGAGGAGTAAAATAAGTCCTAAAAACACCTTCCCCACCCCTTCCTCCCTCCCGGGCTCTGCCTCCTCCGCACCAGCGGCGCAGAGAGACGGGAATGGGGGACACGGTCAGTTCATCCCACCTGCTTCGGCCACTGCTCAGGGACAGGAGCCAGAGTCCTTTCCCTGCTCCTGCACAGGCTTCCCACAGTTCACAGCCTCCTTCAGGCATCCACCTGCTGCAGCGTGGGCTCCTCCACAGCCTGCAGGTGGATCTCTGCACCCCCATGCTCCTCCCTGGGCTGCAGGGGCACAGCTGCCTCAGCAGGGTCTTCACTCTGGGCTACAGGGGAATCTCAGCTCCAGAGCCCAGAGCACCTCCTGCCCCTGCTTCTCCTCTGACCTTGGGGTCTGCAGAGCTGTTCCCCTCACAGATTCTCACTTTACTCTGGCTGCAACCCCATCTGTGCAATAACATTTCTTTTTTCCTTCTTAAGTGTGTTATCCCTCAGTTCCAGATTGGCTCAGCCTTGGCCAGAGGCGTGTCCGTCCTGCAGCCGGCTGGCCTCGGGTCAGTCGGACACGGGGGAAGCTTCCTGCAGCTTCTCCCAGCAGCCCCCCCTGTAGCTCCCTCTCTGCCACCCAAACCTGGCCACACAAGCCCAGCCCGGGTCCCCGGTGCCCCCTGACACCCCTCCTCCTCCCTGTCTTGCAGCTGACGTACCTGCCTCCGCCGTGGGGTGAATGTCGCTCGTCGGAAATGGGCTTAGACTTCTTTCCCGTTTACAGCATCACGGCCTGCAGGATCGACTGCGAGACCCGCTACATCGTGGAGAACTGCAACTGCAAAATGGTCCACATGCCAGGTCAGTGCTGGGGGCTGGGACACCCCCCAGAGATTGGGTAGAACACGGTGCAAATAATGCCCAGGTTGTGGGTTTGGTGCCTGTAGGGACCATTCACTCGATGATCCTCGTAGGTCCCTTCCAGCTCAGAATATGCTGTGCCAGGGGAGGGTTACGTTGGATATCAGGAAGAATTTCTTTGCAGAGAGGGTGCTCAGCCATTGGAATGGGCTGCCCAAGGAAGTGGTGGATTCTCTGTCCCTGGAGGTGTTTAAGGACAGACTGGATGTGGCATCAGTGCCATGGGCTGGGAACCACAGTGGGGTTGGATCAAGGGTTGGACTGGATGATCTCAGAGGTCCCTTCCAACCCAGCTGATTCTATGATTCTATGATTCCGTGATTCAGCAGGAGCTCGGGTTAAAGGAGGTGGGAATACCTTTCCCTAAGGAAAGATGGATGCCAGTAGCCTTGTTGGAATGTCCTGAAAGGGGGACAAGGCGTGGCAGAGGGACTTGGGTTTGATTTCCTCTTATAGAATCATTAAGGTTGGAAGAGACCTCCAAGATCATCAAGTCCAACTCTTATTTACAGAGTTGTGGAATATTCTGAGTCAGAAGGGACTCACAAGGATCATCGAGTCCAACTCTTGAGTGAATGGCCCATGGAGGGGATTGAACCCATGACCTTGGTGTTATTAGCACCAAGTTTTTATTAATTATTTTATTAATTATTGAGCCCCAGTTGACACCCCCGGGTGGTGTTTCCAGCAGCCCCCTCCTCGTTTCGCAGTGGCAGGCAGAGGTGGGGACCAGCCAGGGTCACTTTGCTAAAGGGAGAGGTCCTTGTGTTCCCCAGGGAGAGCCTGGTGGTCCCCATGTGATGGACATGTCCTTTCCCTGCAGGGGATGCTCCCTTCTGTACCCCGGAGCAGTACAAGGAGTGCGCGGAGCCCGCGCTCGGTGAGTACCACGAGGGGTCCCTGGTGCCACGGGTGCCCCAGCTGGAGGCACTTCCAGCATCCTGGATCCTCCTGGATCCTCCTGGCTGGCAGCACCGGGGGGATCTGGAGCAGCTGCAACCCAGAGAAGGGGTTTTGATGAGACCCAAATTTTTGGGAAGGTCTGGGTGCACCCTGGGATAAACTTACTCCTGTTCCTACCTGGAGTGTGGGGTTCCATCAGCACAAAACCCTTGGGATCATGGGCACCCCAGGAGCACCTCTAGGTTTGGGGTTGAGATCAAGGGACCCATTTAAAGTCTGGATTTAGTTCCCCAAGCAGATGCTGGTGTAGCCTCCAGCAAAAGGTCTCTCTCCAGGATGGTGAGAAGTGGGATGAACTGGGAGAGAAATGCCCAGGAGTGACCTCTGGAGCAGAGCATAACAACCTCTGCTCCCACATCTGCTCCCTGACTCCATGAGATGTGACCCTGTGATCTTCTGCAGGTTTGCTTGCTGAGAAGGACAGCAACTACTGCATCTGCAGGACACCCTGCAACCTGACCAGGTACAACAAAGAGCTCTCCATGGTCAAGATCCCCAGCAAGACCTCGGCCAAGTACCTGGAGAAGAAGTTCAATAAGTCAGAAAAATACATCTCGTGAGTGTTGCCCAAAACTGATCTCCTTTGCTTTATGAGGGAAGTGTCTGTAAAGGCCCATTAGCTCAAACCAGCCCTCGCTGATCCATCCCTAACACAGGGAGGAGAAGGGACAAACCCTGAAAGAAATGAGGTGTAGGTTGCTTTCTTCTTATTAGACGTGTCTCCAGATGATCTGTGTTCCTTCCCTAGGCTTGTCCTCGTGAGCAAAGCCCATTCCCACCAAAAAAAGTGCAAAAACTCCTCTTCCTTTGACAGGGAAGCCCAGACTTGCTGGCCCTGTTGGAGGTATGGCTGCTCTCTGCCTAACTCTGGGCTGAGAACTTGGGCTTCTTCCAGTCCTGGGCACTTTATTGCCTTGTGTAGGCAGTGAGAGTTATTCCATGTTATTCCATATCCTTTGGATTCTTGCTGTTATCATGGAATCAAAGAATCCCAGATTGGTTTGGGTTGGAAGGGACTTTAAAGCCCATCCAGTGCCAGCCCCTGCCATGGCCAGGGACACCTTCCACTAGCCCAGGTTGCTCCAAGCCGTGTCCAACCTGGCCTTGGACATTCCAGGGATCCAGGGGCAGCCACAGCTTCTCTGGGCAACCTGTACCAGGGCCTCCCCACCCTCACAGGGAGGAATTGTCATTAGAGTAAAGAGTTATCAGCAAAGTGAGATCCAGAGCTCAGATCCTGGGATATCTCAGGGAAAAATTTTCCAGCTCTCCTAAAGCTTCCAGAGCCCTGATGGTGCCCTGTGGTCTTGGTCTGCATGAGGTCCAGGTGCTGTGGGTTGCTGAGGATCCCAGAGAGAGAAACAATCAGGACAGGGAGAGGAATAAAGCCCCAAAGTCCTGGGTTTTTTTCCCTTATCCCAGAGCACTGGTGGCTGCTGGGCTGATGCTGTTTTCTTCTTTCCACAGAGAGAATATTCTTGTGCTGGACATATTTTTTGAAGCACTCAACTACGAGACAATTGAGCAGAAGAAAGCCTATGAAGTGGCAGCCTTACTTGGTAAGGGGGAGGTCAGGGGGGCAGTTTGGAGCCTGTGGGAGTCCATGTGTGTGTGGGACACACGGATGCTCTGAGTGGGTGCACAGCTCATGGAAAATCCCAGCATGGTCCTGACACCTTCCTGGCCAGCACACTTTCAACCCCATCTCTTGCTTCCCTTACACCACCAAGCCATCCCAGGAATGTCCCAGGGACCACATCCAGTCTGTGTCCATGAAGAGCTGCTCCATCTTCATCCCTGCTTGCTCCCAGCTCCCCATTATTTGGGAATCCCGGGCCGAGCAGGCACTGGGTGCTCTCTGTGGTGCCCCCCATATGCTGGAAGGGCAGTGTGTGGAGAAGGGCAGCTCAAAACCATCTACCCATCACCTCTTCCCTGCTCCAAATCCATCCTCCTTCCCAGCCAGGCCAGCCAGACCCCTCTTTGCCTTTGCCTGATGGAGGAGGTGGAGGAGACGTTGGGTTGCTCAGCCTCAAACTGAGGTTTTGTGGGTGCCAGCTACAGGTTTGGGTGCTTGGGACCCGCTGGGTTTGGGGGTGTTCAGTCAGGAGAAGCAAGTCTGGTCTGTGCCCACACTCAACCTTGCAGCCTCCCTGTGTGCCATCCCAAATCCCTGGATCCCTGGAGTGCAGGGGGTGATCAGCACCTTAGAAAGGTCATCCTGGGTTCTGGACACCCCGGGATGGGGACACTGAGGGAAGCAGTGCCCCATGGGGTGCCCCCCCTGCACACAATGGATGTGGTGTGAGCCCTCCTGCCCCTGCTGTGGGTTCCAGTGAGGATGAGGAGGCTGGTGATGAAGCCTCTTTGACACAAACCTCTTAACTTGTAGGACCTCACATGACCCTCCTTGCCAGGACACCGGGGCTTTGGGCAGAGCCTCCTCTTCCCACAGCCCTCAGCCCCTGTGGAACCAGCACTTTGCCCCCAAACTCTTCTCTCCCTCTTTCCTCTCTGTCTCATGGACCCCCCCCAGCAAAGGTCCCTTCACCCCTCCACCCACAGGTGCCTTTGCTCTGGGCTGCAGCTGATCCATGGGTGTTTTGGAGCAAAATCCACGTGATTTGTCCTCCCTGAAGCCACGGTTTGGCAGAGCAGCACAGCTCATGTCAGCACTTGTCTTCCCAGCACATTCCTGGAAGCCTCCTTTCCCTGTGGTTCCTCCTCCCCAGCCCTTCCTCAGCCCTGAGGGACTCCAGCAAAAGCCTTGAGATGCTTCCCTAAAAAAACCCAGGCCGCCTCCCTTTCCTGCCTTTGGCAGGTTTGGTTTTTTTTGGGGGGCTCTGGGGACATTACCTAATTCTGCTCCAGCATCTTCCTCCTTCCCCCGCCCAGTTTGGGAATTGGGTGTTGGGATTGCTGGGATGAAGCCTGCTGTCTGACTGGCAGATGGCTTCCTTGGATGCCAGGGTGTGGCACCGCATCCTCGTTAGGCTCCCAGCTGATGGCCTCCTTAGCAGGAAAAGTGCTTTGGTGGCCAACGAGGTCCTTCCTGGGATGCTGTTCATGGCCTTGGAGCTGCTGGGCTTTCTGGGGGTGCATTTCCCCACTCTTTTAGGGGTGGCAGCACCACAGCTTCGGGATTAAAGGAGGTGGGAATACCTTTCCCTAAGGCAAGAAGGATGCTGATAGCCTTTCTGAATCGGGGCAAGATCTGGAAGAGAGACACGGGCGTGATTTCCCCTTGTGGAATCATTGAAAGACCTCCAAGATCATCCAGTCCAACCTTGTTTAGCCCCAGCTGACACCCCTGGGTGGTGTTTCCCTGGGTGATGTTTCCCTGGGTGGTGTTTCCAGGAGCCCCCTCCCCGTTTGGCAAGGAAAGGCCCCCATGGCAGGGGAAGGTGGGGACCAGCTGGGGTTCCCTTGGCTAAAGGGAGGTTCCTTGTGGCCCGTGGTCACAGGCTCTGGGAGTGTTGTTGTCTCTCCTAGGTGACATTGGAGGCCAGATGGGGCTGTTTATCGGTGCTAGCATCCTCACCATCCTAGAGCTCTTCGATTATATATACGAGGTAAGGCCCTTGTCCTGTCACCTGAGTCCTTGGAAGGGTATGGGTTTGCCAGCCTTGGTGCCAGGCTGGAGCCTCCATGCCCCGTTTGCCCACGTGGATTATCAGTTTTAATTAATAATACCATGTAATTAAGGCTCTACAGTAGTGGGTTGTGACTGTGAAGTGTGGTGAGGAGGTTCCTGGGTTGGGTTGGGCCCATCCAGTGCCACCCCCTGCCATGGGCAGGGACACCTT
>NW_021940764.1:1098476-1100134 GCF_001715985.3 Manacus vitellinus | reverse complement strand
TTTTTATATATATATTTTTTTAATTATTTTTTTTTCGTTACTTTTCCCGTTAATGGATTCTGTGCTTTCTCCTCGTTCTCATGACTGATATTAAAGCTGGTCTTGTGGAAATGGCCAGGCTGTGTCATGTCTGCCTTGCCCCTCATCCCACCCTCGAAGCTGAAGCCCCTGGCGCAGTCTCAGCACCAGGACAAGCCCATTGTGGGAGCTCATCCCATTCCTCAGCCCTTTTCCCCTTCCAGCACATCCTCACACAGCTCTCGATGGGGTGGGTGTGATGCCATGGCCATGCCCAGCACAAGTCACCCAAATCTGCTCCATCCCCAAAGCCTGGAGTCCATCCCAAGCTCAGGCTCCCCAGCAGTGCTCCCAGCTTTCCCAAGAACATGGCTCTTGGCTTTTCCTCCAGCAGCCAGGCTGGGGATCCTCTCTGGCTGCTGCAAAGCTTTTCCCTACTCAGCAGGGTCCTCCTTCAATTAAACATGAGCTGAGGCAGCAAAGAGCCACAGGGACACATCCCACGGGCTGTTTGCCTGCAGTCCCCTCCTCCCTGCCTCCCTCTGCAGCACCAGGGACTCTGCAGCCCCTCAGCATTTCCCTCCCTTAGGCAAAAGTGGTTTTCTCCCTTAGGCAAAAATGTCAAAAAAAAACAATACCTGGTTTGTGGGATTGAACACACCCAGAAACCTTCCCCAAGCAAGAAGAGTCCTCTGAGACATCAAGGAGCAGCAGGGAGGTTTCAATCCAGTCCTCTCCAAGCTGGCAGAGAAGGGCTTGAGGGATGTGTGCTGAGATGTGTGGCCTCCAAAGGGTTTACTCCAAGAGTCGTTTCCATGCATAGAAAATTTTCCACTTTGCAGTTTATTAAATCTCCATTAAAAGATTTTGGTTGAGTCATTGGAAGTCTGCTGGAGCTCGATGAGGTGGGACACCACAGGATGCCCAGGGGTGCCGGGAAGAGTTTTGCTAATTCCAGCTCTAGAGGAAAACCACTTGGACAGGGGGGTTGGCATGAGGGTGGGTGGCATCTCTGGTTGCTCCTGAGGAGCACATCCTCCAAAGGACTTGCTGAAGAGCTCGTTTTGTGTTACCAGTTTTCAGTATCTCCCAAGACCTGGACTCTGGCCATGTGTTCATTATCCATGGGATGTCCCACAGCCACCCATCTGCTGGAAACAAGTGCTCACCCACAGCCTGACCACAAAGCTGTGGAGCTGCCAAGCTCTGTCTCCTGTTGGCAAACCCCTGTGCCAGCCTGGTCCCTGCAGTCCCTTCTGGACCAGTGGAGGGAATTCGTGCCAGGCCTGGCTCGAGGTGACACATTGAGACATCTCCAGGCTCTGTGCCATGTCCATGACAGCTGGTTGACAGCCTGGTCTGGGTTCCCAGTACAGACTGGTCTGTCTGTCCCTTTTTAATGGCTGGAAAGGGACTTGGCTGATATCCATGGGGGACCTCTGTGCTGTATTTATTGTGCTTGAGGAGCAGGAGTGTCTCCACCTTTGTTCAGGTTGGAGTCCAAGGGACTTTACAGGCTCCAGCCTCCCAAATGCAAGAGGAGCTCCCTGACAGAGTGAGGGTGTGGATGGGGGTGAGCAGGGAGACACTGCCCACAGTGCCCATCCCTGGCAGGTGACTGGTACCACTGGACAGCTGAG
>NW_021940764.1:1095989-1097421 GCF_001715985.3 Manacus vitellinus | reverse complement strand
TATAAATTTCTCAGTGGAAAGGTTTCTAATAAAGGGTTCTTTAATCTGGCAGACAGAGCCAGAACAGGGAGGGAGGGGGTCATGACAAAGAGAAGCTAAAAGCATTCAAATGAAGGAGCCTGCCTGGGGTGTGGGTGGTGCCTCAGCTCTGAAGTCCTTAAATCCAGATGGGACATTCTCTTCCTGGAGATGAGGGTGGTGGGACCCTGGCACAGGTTGCCCAGAGAAGCTGTGGCTGCCCCATCCCTGGAAGTGTCCAAGGCCAGGTTGGATGGGGCTTGGAGCAGCCTGGGCTGGTGGAATGTGCCTCCTGATGCTCCTCTCCACCTCCTGATGCTCTCACATCCCATTTCCTGACATCCCAGAGATCAAATATTCGGATCTTGGAGCTCTGAATCAAGTGAGGAGAAACTTCATGAGAAGGTTCATCACCCCATGAGGGCTTAGACACTTTGGTGCTGTGGTCACCAGACAGAAGCTCTTCCACACCTCGAATTATTCCGTGTTCAGTCCTGCTCTGTATTCCCAGAGCAACACCCAGCAGCAAACCTCCCCCAGCTCCTGAGATTACCTTAAACAATCGGGAGAATTTTCTCTAAAAGAAGAAATAATCCGAAGTGGGTGTTGTTTTCTCTTCCTGATCCTCCCACCTCCCGACTGAGAAAGGTGACATTTGCTTCACAGCTTCAGATGTTCAGGAGGAAGCCTGGAAACGTGCAAAGAAAACTGCGATTCTCACACAAATCCTCTGCTCCCACCCACCCTCCTGGAGAGGAGCTGCTGAGATCAGGGGATGCTCCCCAGGCTTGGCAGCACAGTCCCCAAAACCCACATGTTGGAGGACGTTCCTCAACCCTCTAAGCAGCCTCCTGCCTCTCCTGCACCTCATCCCCACCAAGATCTCCCAGGAGATGTGCTCTCCTGGGTGGATTCGTGGAAGAAGGCAGGAGTTGGAGCTGTGCTTTGGTTTTTTTTTGAGATGCAAAGCATGGCTTTGACCCCATCTCCAGAGGAAATGCCTCATGAGAGCTTGTTGTCAGCACATTTGTCTGCTCATTCATCACCCCTGGCAGCTTTCAAATCTGCGAGCCAGTTCCAAGAAAATTTGGCAGTGGGTTCTCAGAAATAACTCAGTTCCTGCGTGTTCTGTGAGTCTCACCCGTCGGGCAGGAGAGGGGAAACCAAGTTGGCAGCTCTGCTGGGATGAAAACAGGCACAGCCCAAGCATAAGAAGGATGTGAACCTGCTGGGATGAGTCCAAAGGAGGCCAAGGAGCTGGAGCCCCTCAGCTCTGGAGCCAGGCTGGGAGAGCTGGGGGGGTTCACCTGGAGAAGAGAAGGCTCTGGGAGAGCTGAGAGCCCCTTCCAGGACCTAAAGGGGCTCCAGGAGAGCTGGAGAGGGACTGGGGACAAGGGATGGAGGGACAGGACAA
>NW_021940764.1:1093922-1094912 GCF_001715985.3 Manacus vitellinus | reverse complement strand
CCTCCTTTCCAAAGCCATAAAATTTGTGGTGTTTGTGCTTTTGGAAGGAGCAGCAATCCCAGCTTTGCCCTTCTGCTTTCTGCCATTGGGGCCACGCAAAAAATTTCAAACCAACCCATCCTGTTTGATTTTAAATTGTTTCATGCACAAATGATACAAACCTGAGCTCCAGATAAAATACCTCATTGAAATGAAGCACTTCCCTTGCAGTTGGTAGGACCAGCCCTACCACCTGCCCCTTTTTTAATTTCTTAGCCATTTCTAAACCAGCCTTTCTCAAGAGGAACCTCTTCAAACTGAGTATTTTCTTTCCTTTCCACTTTGGAGATGGTTTTATCCAGCTCTAACCAACAGCCACCTTTCTGGATGCTCCAATTCCTTCCCTCTCTCAGCAACACTTATTAAACACCTCCAAAACTGCTGGAGATCTTTCAGAAGACATAAATTCTCTCTGCACATCATACACAGCTTGTCTGCAGGAAGCTGAAGTTTCCTCCTGTTAATTCTTTACTGCTGAAATTCATTTTCTGTATGGTTTTGCTTGTAAAAAAATCTCAATTTGTTTTGATCCTGATTGTACCCATCCAATCCAATTCAGCTCTTCTCTCATCTATTTAATGTCCTCCTCTGTTCCCTTCTCTCCTGCTCTGATAACATCAAAGAGCCTCTTCCTGTCACTGCCACGCTCACGGTTCCTCTTGGCACGTTGCTTTTATTAATTTGTGCTCTCAGAGTCCTCCTCGGCTCTGTGTCGGGAAGAATTAACTTCAAACTTCACGAGCAAGCAGCTCCTCGTGGAGGCTGACAGGGATTGGCATCTCCTTGGGAGCCCACGATGCTCAGTGTGCATCCCGGGATTCCCTGGAGAGAGTTTTTCTCATAAAATCATAGAATTGTGGAATGGTTTGGGTTGGAAAGGACTTTGAAGATCATCCATCTCCACCCCCTGCCATGGGTAGGGACACCTCCCACCAGCCCAGGTTGCTCCAA
>NW_021940764.1:1049711-1093143 GCF_001715985.3 Manacus vitellinus | reverse complement strand
AGGTGACATTTGGAGGGGCAGTGGTGGCAGGGGGGACTCCAGACAGGTGACATTTGGAGGGGCAGTGGTGACAGGGAGGTGTGGGCAGGCAGCACTCGGGTTCAGAGCTGGTGCTTGCACAGATGGCAGGGCACAGGCAGGGGGGTGGCACGTGCCCAAATGTGTCCAGGTCGTCTCACCCACGTCCAGACAAAGCTCTGCCGGGTCCTGACGTTTTGCTGGCACAAGATGCTGCTGCTCATGAGCCATGTGAAGCACCACACTCCTCCAGGCTCAGTTTTCTGATGCTGCACTGCCATAAAGTGCTGGCTTTGGTGTGATAATGTCACAGGCAGCAGCTCCAGCACATGCTGAGCCCCATAACCACGGTGTTTACTCACACATTAAAGAAATAGATGGATACTGGGAACTAGAAATGGCCACTTGTCCCATCAAGGCATATCAATTTCCTTATCATTCTTCCCTGAGGACGGTCTCTAATTGCTTCCTGAATGATCCCAGTTCTCCTCTTCACTGCTTTGCCTCCCAGGCAATTAATTACTGAGGTGAAAAGTGCATCCCTGTGTTCACTCAGATTGATTTAGCTTGTGTTCAGACATCCTGGTGTCCCAGTGAAGCTGTTCCCAGGCTGTTCCAGTTTGAGGGGACACTGGTGGTGGTTGCACTTGACTGAAGGTGTTTTTCACTCTGAGGGGAGATGGGACCTTCATTGTGCCTAATTCCTGGTGTCTGGAAGTGCAGCCTCCATCCTGAGAGTCACTGAGGCATTTCCTACCAGTGGCAGGAAGGGCAAAGAAACTTGTAAAAGAAAGTTCATCCTCTGCCCTGACTGCAATGGGAAGGGCTTCACTATGGTAGTTTTCTTATTCAAAGTTCTAGAAACATCTTGGAAAACCTCTGTGAAAATTAAGTACCCAAGGCCAGGTTGGACAGGGCTTGGAGCAACCTGGGATAGTGGAAGGTGTCCCTGCCCTTGGCAGGGGGTGGGAACTGGATGAGCTTTAAGGTCCCTTCCAACCCAAACCAGTCTGTGACTGTAGGAAATTTAAGTCCCCGCTGGGCTGAAATTGGTCTGGTTTGTTATCCACAAGCAGGAAACCAAGGGACAGAAGTGAACTTTCCAGAGGTAGTCCAGGGAAGACAGAGATGTTATACACCAGCAGAGTTTGCAAGCCAGAGTTTGCAGCCAGTAAAGATCAAAGAAGATCAAGCTGCATCCAGATAAAGTCAGAGTGAGAATATTCTCTAACATTTTTCTAATAAAGTGTTTAATTAGCTGTGGGACCAACTGCATGGGAAGGGCTACATTCCCCACTCCTTTCTCTTCATAAGCCAGGTGGGATGGAAGACCTGGAAGACCTGAGCAGAAAATGATATTATTGACTTGTACCAACCACACAGAGCAGGGTGGAAAGAAACCCACCTCTCCTCCATTCCACCTTCTTTTCCAGCATAAACAAAGCTCCTCTATCCCATGGGACGCTCAGAGAACCAACATTTTATCGCTCTGGGTAATCACAAACTGTAAAGAACATTTCCATGGTCCATTCAACATACCCCCCCCTTCAGAGCCTGCCAGCAAGGACAGCAATTAGAGGCAATTAGGCTGGAGCTTTTAGCAGAAGGATTGTCCTTGTTCTGTGTCGTTTTGGACAGAAAGAGCTAAAGCCCAATCCCAGCCCTACGGGAGCTGCTTGTGACGATGCTTTTCTCACAGCCTGGTGGTTTCTGAAGGTTTTGCTGCCTTCTCCATCCCACAGTTGTTGATGGTCCAAGGGCTCAGAAAATTTCTGGAGAGCTTCAGTCACTGGTTTTTTGGCTGTGTCTGAGCACATGAATATTAACGTGTTTCACGTTCAACTCAAGTTTTACGCTCTCAGAAGCTGCTGTTTTCCCCCCCTCATCCTCTATGGGTGTTTCCCTGCCTCTGCATTGTTATTCCAGATACAGAAACATTCCTCAGCCTCCTTAAAAGAATAATATTGACACGCTGCAGGGTTCCTGCTCTTCCCCAAGCCAAGAAGCAGCGAGGTGCCACCGGCACGCCCGGAGCACACACAGTGCATTGGCCGTGGAGCAGAACGAGCCAGCAGCTCTGTGTTTCATCTGGGAAATCCTGGGGAGGAGGTTTGGCATAGGGGGGATCCAGCTGATCCCACCTGCATCCTGAAAGAACCAATGTATTGGAACCCTCAGCCTCGGTTTGCCTCGGAGCTCTGGGGTGAGAGGTGCTGGTGGGTCCTGTGTGTGGTGAGATTCCTCAAATCACAACTCTCATTTTTGCCCTCTCTAATCCTCCTTAGCCCTCCAAGCATTTTTGTTTCCTTAATTTTACGTAGCCTGCCCCTGACTTTGGCTTCCCCAGGGCAGCAGGTCCCCGGGCTCGCCCTCTGCCTGCTGCAAAACCGAGCTGCTCCTTCAGTCACTTTAAATAATATTCCCCATCTCTCCCTCTGGCCTTGCCCAGACCTCGGCAGCTGTGCCTTGACACCACTTTGCCTGGATGTGCTGAAGAGGTTTTTGGCTGCTGGGCTCTCTGTGATACATCCAGGGCAGCTGGGCCAGGGGCTTTCCTGGGCTCCGATGGTGCCATGACCCCCACCCAGCACAGTCCTTGCAGGGTGCAGGCTGCTCCCTCATTTCTGTGCTATCCAGGCTGCTCCCCCATTCCTGTACTATCCAGGCTGCTCCCCCATTCCTGTGCCAGCCAGGCTGCTCCCACATTTCTGTGCTATCCAGGCTGCTCCCCCATTCCTGTGCCAGCCAGGCTGCTCCCCCATTCCTGTGCCATCCTGGCTGCTCCCACATTTCTGTGCTATCCAGGCTGCTCCCCCATTTCTACACTATCCAAGCTTCTCCCCCATTTCTCTGCTATCCAGGCTGTTCCTAGTTTCTGTGCTATCCAGGCTTCTCCCCCATTTCTCTGCTATCCAGGCTTCTCCCCCATTCCTGTACTATCTAGGTTGCTCCCCCATTCCTGTGCCATCCAGGCTGCTCCCAGTTTCTATACTATCCAGGCTGTTCCCCCATTTCTCTGCTATCCAGGCTGCTCCCAGTTTCTATACTATCCAGGCTGTTCCCCCATTTCTCTTCTATCCAGGCTGCTCCCCCATTTCTGTGCCAGCCAGGCTGTCGCCCCCATTTCTGTGCCAGCCAGGCTGCTCCTCCATTTCCCCACTGCAGACACCAACAGCTTGTGCTGTGTGACTGTGGAGGTGTCCCAAAGGGAAAGGCAGGGATGGCTCCCTGGAGGGATAAGATGTTTGGTAGATGTCTGAGATGGATGTGCAGCAGCTCAAGTCTTTTCCACTGTGTGCTTTATCTTCTCTTTTCCTCAGTCTGGTTGCAACCCCCACTGGGTCCCCTCCAGCATCCATGTCCTTCCTTGGAGACTCCCAGTGCTGGCAGCTACAGCCACCCCAGGGACTCAGCAAAGAGCAGGAAAACCACAGGCAAAGTAGAGAAAGCTTTGCAGAGCAAAAAATCCCTTTTTTTCTCCCCATGTCCCAAAGGAAAATGTGACAGGAGGAGAGCAAAGTGGAACACAGCCAGCGAGCAAAGGCACATCGGTGTCTCCCAGCCCCAGCTGGCACCCACCACCCCCACACCCCCCAGGGTGGGAGCAGCTCCCAGCCCAGCTCCCAACAGAGCCTGTTGGAGTAGCTTCCCTGGCTGGGAAGTGTCAGTGTGTCTGTCAGGAGGGAGGTTTGATGGGCTCGGACCTGACAGGCTCCTGTCGAGGGGGCGGATCAGAGCCCAGAGAGGCACCAAGTCAGTGACAGGGAGGGACAGGGAGCATATTGTGGCAGGGACAGAGACCCTGAGAGAGCTGAGCTGACCACACAAATCAGCCACGGCCAAGAGATGGCAGGAGGCAGGTCCAGGCTGCAGGACGAGACAGGGGCTGTGAGCAGAGATGCTGAGCTGGACGTGAGAGAGGTTTGGATGAACACCAAGGTGGGGAGAGCCCATTTGGCTCTTCTTGGATACTCTCCAGACCATTTTCAAGGCTCAGAGGGGACCTTGTCAGCTTCTACAATCCATGACAGGAGGTTTAAGCGAGGTGGAGATGGGGCTCTTCTTCTTGGTAATGAGTGACAGGATGATAGGAAATGGCTTTTAGCTGTGCCAGGGAAGTTGCCTTCATGGAAAGGGTTGTTAAACATTGGAAGGGGGCTGCCCAGGGGAGTGGTGGAGTCCCCACCTCTGGAGATGTCCAAGGAAGAGCTGGACATAGCACTCAGTGCTCTGGGCTGGGGGACAAGGTGGGGACTGGTCACAGGTTGGACTCGATGGTCTGGGAGGTCTTTTCCAACTCAGTAACTCTGGGATCCTGTGATTTCCATGGCAAAACTGTGGACAGGGGATGAGGCAGCAGCCACAGGCAGTGGGGGTGCCCCAGTTGCAAACCCAGAGTCAGAGCTGAGCCAGGTCTGTTCTTGGTGCAGTTGGGCTGATCTGCCAAAATAAAACTACAAGAGAAGCCCCAGGCCCTGGTTTTGGAGGCAGAAACCAGGAGAGGTGGGAGAAGAACCTTAGGAGAAGGACACACCCTTGAGAACCCCTTCAGCCACCTCCAACAGGGACTTCTCCAGCTGTGGAGATGGAAAAATCATCCCCAAAGGGGGCCCTGCCACCATCCACCAGCAGCCCTGAGGAGGACAGGAGCTGCTACAGGCACTGAAAGGATCCAGGGAAAAGCCTCCTTGTAAAGCACATATTTGTTTGCTGAGTACAGGACCCGGCCTTTCAATTATGTATGACAAAATAAGGCATAATCGGTGTATTTACAAGCAGCAGTTTGTCACATGGGTCACAGATGAAATATTTAGAGGCAGAGTAAGTGCCTTTTTGCCTGGATAGGGTTCCTGGCCCTCCCCTCACACACAGCCTTGCAAATGCTGCTCCAGGACCGAGGAAAAACATTTAAAACCCCAAAAGGGGCTCCCAGTTTGTAGCTAAACCAAATGTAAAATACTATTTCCCATTTGTGCCTGCTGGTTTGTGGTAAACCATTCCCACGTGGGAGTGGGAAATGCTTGTGAGGGCAGCTGGTGCTTGGGAGAGGGGACCCAGAGGGGAAAGGGGAGAAGGAACAAGCACCATGGAAGGTGGGCCAGAGCCCAGCACCAGCTCTGTCAACAGATCCTCAAAGGCTGGAGAGGCAGAGAGTCATGAAAGGCAAGGCATAGAAAGATGGAGAGGACAAGGGATCCTTCCCCAGAGCTACAAGTCCCCCCCAGCCGGGGTCTGATGCACCAGACACCAAGTGCTGCAGTCAGGGAAGAGCATCCTTCATTCCTCACCCCTCCCAGCAGGAAGGGGCTTTGCCCAGGGAGCTTTAAGCTGCAGAAACAGGAATAAGCAGCACATCAGGGAAGATGAATCTTGTCCAGGGCGAGCCATTCGTTTCCAGAGGGGAGTTGCTCTGCTTATAATAATTGATAATTACCCCAAGTGATTTACAGCTCAGGGGGGCTGAGGGATGGTTTCCCTCCACGCCAGGGCCTCCATCATTCTACCTGGGTTAAGACTCATTTTTCTGCTCCCATCCTTGTTAAGAGAGGCTTTGGGCAGAGTAATTCAGACTTTTATGGCCTCCACTCAGCCCAGACCACAGCAGGGCTCCACCCCACTGCTGGGATCTGCTGGGCAGGGGTTCCCTAATGATCCCACAGGGAGAAGTGAAGGTCACCCACCTGTGGCCAAAGTCATTTGTCACCTCTTGTTTGCCGCAGGGCCAACCCCAGAAACCCTTCCTAAGGAACACCACAAAGGCTCCTGAGGCTGTGAATCCCTCTGGGCAGTGAATTCCCAATGGAATGGTAGAGCCAGTCCTTGGGTCCTATCCTGGCCCATCCAGAGGGATACACTACAAAGCAGAACTGATGGAAGCAAGACCAGTCAGGTGGGGAATGGGATCCATGAAGAAGAGCAGCCCAGACTTCTAGGTCAGGTGTGGAAAAGTGCTGCAGGAGTCCCTGAGCCCTCTGTGAGTGGCCCAGCCCTGGTTCTACCACCTTTTCCAAGGGCTACATGATTCATACTTGCCCCAAATGGCAACCTGGGATCAGCAACTGGAGACCATTTGATAAAACCAGAGAAATAATTTGCATTGTTGGGATCACCAGAGGGAACTTCTCAGCTCTGCATTGCCTGCTCTTGTCACAGTCCTGACAAGGCAAATGTAAATGTATAAATTAAACCCAGCTCAGTCCCTCTTCTCCCAAGCCCCAGTGCAAATAGAATAAATCCTTTTCATTTAGAACATCAAACCAGGCGTCACTCACAGACAGGTTTAAAAATAAACTCCTCCACTGCATAAGTTAAAAAAAAAAAAAAAACCAACAAGCAATTTTTCTTCCCCATCACTCATCAATCTGTTTATTGGGGGCTGGCAGTTGTGGAGAGCACCAGGATTGTCCCATCATGGAGAAACCCTTCCTCTGTGGTGGCCCAGGTTTGGGAACATGCAGTCCCACCCCCTGGTCTCAGAGTTTCTCCTCCCTGCTCTGCCCAGGCTTTATTTTGGAGGGGGCTGTGTTTGTACAACACAAGTGCTGCAAAGCCCAAGCCCGATTTAGAGAGGGGTGAAGCCCCCCCAGATGATGCTCAGGAGAGGAAATGGCCCCTCTGCCCCCCCAAAAGGCTGGACCTGGGAAGGGGGTGGGAGCAGGGTGGTGACAGCAGGATGAGGACCTGGGTGGAGCAGATTTTGGGAAGGACCTTGCAGGAGAAGACATGTTTTTTTCCAAACTTCCAACACTTCACCCTCAGCTCCTTTAGTCCTGAAATCACCATGATCCCCCCTATAAACATGAAGGGGGGATGTCCCCCCACCCCCCCCGAGGTCAGCCCTGCTATTGCCCCTTGTGGGAAGGGAGGAATGAACCCCAAGGGAAGAGCCTGGATGCCCAAAATGTGAGAAGATCAGCCTGTCTAGCAACAAAAAGAGGGGGCCAAAAACCTCCTGGGCAACAGTGACCTCCCCAAATCACGAGCCACCTCCTCACCTTGCAACCCCCAGGGTGGAGGAGCCTCATTATGGCAGCGATGACGAGAATAAAATATAAAAATCTGGGAAAAAAACCCACAAACCAGGAGGGAGCAGGTGTAGGACAACACCTGGGTGTGCCACCCACGAACCTGTCCCCACCCCTTGGCCACCACATGGGTGGACCTGAGCTCAGGGTGTCCTGGGGACGTTGGCTCCCTGCAAACCCAGGGCTCCTGATTTGTTTTTAATGACATTGTTTACTGCCAGCAAAATCTCCCGGAGCCCAAACTTGTCTTTCCTAATAATAAACAAGCAAATAACAACGAGAGGGAGAAGGAGGCACATTTTTAAGCCATCAGGGTTTGATTTGATTGATCCTGGTAATAAACCCCAGCAAAATGGAGTTGTTAAGCTGGAACGGAGGTTGTAGATCTGAATCTCCATCAATAATTTAAGTGGGAATGAAAGAGCTGTGTTTGAGCAGGGAAAAGGCCCACCAGCCTCAAGGCTGAAAAATACAGAAGCAAAATTAAGGTCTTGGGGAACCTACAAGCTGGGAAGAATCTTGGGGGTCCCAGCATTGGCTGCCAAGGCATCCCAGTGCCAGTTAAGAGGATGGGGCAGGTCCAGAGGCCAAAGGCTTTTCCTGCACTGGAGCTTCAGATGTTGAAACCATCCTGCTGTGACTCTTGGGGATAGTCCTGTGCAGGTCTAAGAGCTGATGATCCTTGTGGATCCCTTCCAACTCAGCATATTCTGTGATTCTGTGATCCTCCTCCTCCACCATCCTTTCCTCTTTTTTTTATTTCCTTCCAGAGCCGGGGATCAGAGCCCTTCCACCAGCTCCATCCCTTGCCTGGGCATCATCCACCCACACACAGCCCAGATGACACAGCAGGGACTGGAGAGCAAACCCTGATGTGAGATCTCTGGGCAGGGCACCAGGGCTGCACCATCCTCAGAGCCTTCCCCAGGCTCTGGAGGAAGAGGGAGGGAGGGAGCCTGGCCTTGCTCTCCCCACTGACCTTTCTGCAGGGGGCCCTTCACGCAAACAGCACTTTGCAAACAGGGGCCACGGGAGGCAGAGCTGCTCTTTACCAACCACAGGGAAGGAAGCAACATGAAAGCCTAATCCTTTGAAGGCTGGCTGGGTAATGGGGGAGTCGATAGACTGTGCTGGGAACACTCCATCAGGCTGAGCCTTATTTAAAATACCAAAGGAAGACACTTGTGCTGCTGGAGGATTTAGAGGCAATAAGGCGTGACTAATGCCCCCTCGCTGAGCTCAAGGAACGGCACTTCCCCAGCCCTGCACACAGGAGATGCTCTCTAATTTCTCTCCTCCCCAAAGAAGGGGATGTTTCTTGCACTTGGAGCAGAGACACCCCCAGCCCCACGTTGCTGGTGAGGGGGATTCACAGCCCAAGACACAGACTAAGACAGACCTTCCTCCTCCTCCTCCTCCTCCTCCTCCTTTCTGCTCCCCCAACCCCGTGCAAGCAGCTCAGCACTTCCAGAGCTTTCCAGCTTGTGCTGTCCTGTCTCCATTTCCCTCTGGAAGCACGAGGCTGCTGGAGAGAAGGTTGGTGCAGAACACACACATGGATTTGCTGCAAGACAATCCTCACAGAGCCTCAGGAGGAGCTCCCAGGGCTGGTGTGGTCCCTCTAAATGAGTCAGTCTTCTTGCAGCTCCCTTCCCGCAGGTTTTGGCACGGTGGGACCATGGGATGGTGGAGATCAGGGTGTCTGGGGCTGCCTGCCTGTCCTCTGCTCAGGTGAGCTGTTCAGAAAGGCAGCAAGACACCCAAAAACCTGCCTGTCCATCAGGACATGGCTCGTGCACGTGGGTCCCCTTGGCATGGCCAAGGGGGTGCCAGAGAAATGGGCAGAGCATGGGCTGCCCAAGCCCCTTCTCTCATCTCCCTGTCTCTCTGTAAGGTGCACCCACGAGGGCCTGCCTCCTCCAGATCCTCCAGGACTCACCCCTCTGGGAAAAGCTCAATTTATAAACTGTTTTAAAACATCCAACATCATCTGAGACCCAGTGAAATCCTCTTGATGAGAGAGCCCACAGCAACAACCGCTTGGACGAGCGAGATGAGAAGATGAGAGGAGCTGGAGAAACATCCTGCCTGGGCTGCTGCCTGTTACAGGCCTTGAGCAAGAATTCTTGGCCAGGGGAGAGTGCAATTCCTGTGTGTCCCTGGAGCAGGGAGGAAATAGATGCCACAAGACACACTCAGGATGCTCAACCAGCCCTGTCCCTGCCTTACCTGCTCCTGCAGCCACCAAACCCCAGGGATGGTTTGAAAATCAGTGTCACTGTAAAACATGCTGATGACTTCAAGCCTCAGAGCAAATGGGATGTACAGTGTGGCAGCCGTGGTGTGATGGATTCCCACTGCCTCCCCCTCCTTGCAAATTGCCTGGAAAGGAAAAAAAAAAGAAAAAAAAAAAAGAAAGTGATGTTTCCCCAACTGATCCTTTCTTTGGAATCAGCTGGTGCTGGTGCTCAGGAGTTCACAAGCCCTTCTCTGCAGGTGTCCAACGTGCTAAATTCTGTGGGGGTGGTTTCCCTAAGCCAGGCTGACACCCAGGGCTGAGCTCCTGGCTGCAGAGAGCAGAGGATGCTTTCACTGAAAGGCACCTGGAAGGTTTGGGAATGTGCTGGTTATCCAGAGGGTGTGCTGTCACTTGGTGGTGCACCCAGGGTCTGTCCTGCCCATCCTTGCACACCTCCACCCCCCTCTCTGTGCAGGCTGAGCTCCCACCTGGGGGTTGTTGCTCTCTGGGGACAAACTGAAGCCCAAATTTTTGCAAGCAGCTTAGAGGAGGGGTTGAATGAGTGTGAGGAATGACCCCCCAGATCCCCCCTGCTCTGCACCCGCCTCAAGCAGCCTCCTTGGGCTGCACATGGGACAGGAGGAGCAGAAATCTCCTCTGCTTCTGCCAGGGGCAGGAAGGATGCTGGGAACACCCTGTCTGGCCAGGGAAGGGGAGATCCTCTTGGACTTACCCAGCAGAGAGCAGTGCCCACCAGAGCCCCAGAGCCCTCCTGCCTGCCTGCCCTGTTGATGGTGCAGCACCTCGCTGGGTTTCCCACCCCTGGTGATCAAACTTCCCTGTTTGTAAGAACCCCAGGCCCTGTCCCCAGTGTGAGAGGCTTCGGAGTTCCTCCTTTTCCTCCCCGAGTGTCCTGACCACTCCAGACAAGAGGCCACGGGTTTTCTCCACCCTTAAAAATGACTTGTTTTCCTTCATTTGCAAACAGTGTGGATTGTGGGATCATCCCCTCCCCACTCTATCATATTAGGGACCAAGGTGAAGATGGGAGGAGAGTTAAAAGAGGAAATGTTTACAGTGATGGCAACTACCCTGCCAGGATTTGGGCACTGGCAGCAGGAGCAGCCTGGGCTGCTGGAGAAACAGGAGACCACGTTCCCAGCCAGGACTTTCGGCCCCACATGGCTGCAGGCTGGGTGATTCCAGGCAAATCCCATTCCCTGCCCCTTCTCCAGAGCCACCCCTTTCATTGCACTGCCAGCCCCTGCACTGGGGTGTCCAAACTCCCCTTCTCCAGCACAGACACAGCTGAGTGTTGAGCAGAGCCCTGGGACAGCAACCACCTGGACCAGGGGCAGCGTGTGGGGACATCCCTGTCGGGGCTCCGGAGCTGCAGCGGGACCTGGTCCGTGGAAATCCGGGATTCAGAGCCACTCTGCTTTCCAGGAACAGCTGTGTCTCTGTCCCCAGCGTGAATTGTGGCTGGGGATGAGTTATGCTGATTAAGTGTGTCAATAATTCACCCTCTCGGAGACGGGAAGGACGCGTTTTATCTCCGGCTCCGAGGCTGCTGCACAGCCAAGGAAACAGAGCATAACTCAGCCAAAACCAAGCTGCTGCAGGACAGGGAACGGTGTCACCAACTCTTGAGGGACCATGACCACAGACACTGGGTGCCCAGAGGAAGGGATGTGCCCAGGGTGCAAATGCCCCCAGAAGCCCAGATTGGGAAGGTCCAGCTCAAGGAGTCTGTGGCGTGTCATGGTGGGGAGACATGTCCAGGTCTCTCCCACGCTCCCTCCTGCCCTCTCTCCTCCCTGAGGAGCTGTTTTCCTCTGTGATTGCAGGGTGGTGGCTGGAAATCTGCCACAGCCAAGTTCTGCAATCAAAACATTTGATTACATGCAAATGTCTGCCCAAAACAGCTGCTTTCCTCTGCCACCTTTGATCACTCACTCCAAGGAAAGCATTCCCATTTCCACCTCTGGAAAATGTCCTTGCCTTCCATTTTGTCCAAGGATTCAGTCTAAAATGGCAGCTGTGCCCTCACCCATATCTCCCTCTGTCCCTTCAAGGTCCAGTTTATACCAATTCCCTTTTCCTGCCTGCTGATGGATGAAGGACTTCTGCTTCCAACTCACACATCCACAAACATTCCTCACGTCTCTCTGGACACAAAAATATGCTTTCCCCTAACTCAAGACCAAAGGGATGGGCTTGGAGTGGAATAAAAGGAGCAGTTTCTTCTCTGCTTTCCTGTCTTTCAAAGGATTCCTCAGGGAACAGTGTCACAGCTTTTTTTGGAGACGTTTGGTGACAGCCACTATCTCCTCCTCCAGCCCTCAGCAGCAAGTTTTTGAACTCCTTCACTTTGTTTTTCTTCCATCAAACTTCTGATTGAGAAATGAAAAAGAAACTTCCCTGTCTTAAAACTCTGGGTCTGTGCTTTGCTGCCCTTTCTCACACACAGCCTCCAGTTTTCCAAGTTCTCCACCCCAACACTCCACTGTGGCCCCACTGCTGGGGGGAAGAATCCAGCTGGCAACTTGCTGGTAGCCCCACACCTCTTTTGGCCTCCAAACCCGGTGTTAGTTAAGTGCAATGTTAATTTTAATCAGATGTCTGGATGCAAATAAAGCCAGGCAGCTCCTGTTTCTCCTGCAGGCTGGAATAGCCCCGGCGAGGCTGATTTAGAGACCTCAAGTCCCACAGTTGTCCCTTGCTGCCTCACAGGTCAATGAGAACAAGCTCCACAAAGCACCACTGCAGGTCATTAGTGCTGGATTGATCCTCCCAGGCTTTATGGTTTTTTAATTGAATGCTTTTAAGGGTTTAGTGAAGTCTTGGAGGATCCGACTTCACCTCGGAAAGGATCACGTCGTGGTAAGAAATGTGTGGCTGATATGGTTTATGTGCAAACAGGGTTTGTCAGCACTCTGGGTCAGAGGGGTGAGTAGAAATGGAGCATCCTTTGCTCCAGGCATTGCTCCAGCTGAGCACCAGGGAGTAGGGAATGACCCTGGAGCTCCCAGCCCAAGCCTGGCCCCAGGACCTGACCCACAGTTCACAGCCGAGCTGTCCTGGAGGTTTTCTTGGCAAGCAGGGATGGTAGGAGACCTGGGAGAGAATAAAAGGTGGAATGTCATGGGTTTTACATGGAAAACAGCGTTTCCAGATCATCCACTTGACAACAAAGCCATGCAGGGCAGTAACTGGGAGGAAAGTACAGTTATGTCTCGCAGTATTATTAAATCACAAGCAAACACATTCCCAGCTCTCAAACACAGCCCATATGCTCAGCCAGAGCTGCATTCCCTTCCAACACAAAAACAGGCTTTTATTTACTAGGGACAGCTGGGGAAGCTACTCAGAAATGCTTCATGACAGGGAAATTTCAATGCTTTGACTGCACAGACCTGTTGGAGCTGGGTGTAAATACTGGTCCTGGCTTTTGAGGGAAAAGTGGTCTGGAAATGACTCTGTTGCTGTTGTTATCAGTGTTATTATTGGAGAGGCTGGATGCTCCAGGTGTTGGCAAACACATCAGGAATGAAAGCCAGTGCACCAGAGAGTCTTCCTTCTTATCATTTTACCTCTAAGAGAAACAGGGCATGGACAGATGGAGACACCCCAGACTGCAGGGCAGGAGAGCATCCTCTGTGAGTCCTGCTGATCCATCCATGATGCCCTCCCTGCAGGATTGCACTGAGAAATGAGGGGATTTACCTGCAAGGGAAGAAAATATATCTCCAAACCAGCTCCAATCACTGCATAAATCCATGTGAACACTGAGCGTGCCTTGGGTCTCCCATCTCAGGGAACATGGACATGGAGATCCTCCAAGGGCTGGAGCCAGGCTGGGAGAGCTGGGGGTGTTCACCTGGAGAAGAAAATGCTCTGGAGAGACCTGAGAGCCCCTTCCAGGGCCTAAAGAGGGCTTATAAAAAAGAATAATAGAAGCAGGGCTGGTGTCCCCCCTCCACCTAAGGGTGCAGGATGAAGCAAACAGAAGGCAGGGCAGCAGGGGCTGTGGAATCCTCAGGATGGGGACGTACAAAGAGGTGATTTAGCTCTAAATTCATTAAGTCTTCTCACTGAACAGAGATGACAATGGTTATTACCTACACTGGATCCCAGCAGAAGAGCAACCATGGAGCTTGAAGCAGATAAAATCCCAAGTCATTATATTAGCAAATTATCTGTTTGGGTCTGTTTCCTATTGACAGTATTAAGCCTATTCTCATTAATATTGCACTCTTCAGGGAAATTAAACTTTAATGAAAGTGTGCTACTTACAATGCCAGCCTGATGATTCAAAAGGGAAAAAAAGCAGCAAGGCCATGGCTGTCTGAATTATTCCTAGCAAATAAGACATCCAGGCAACAGTGTCCTTACTCATCCAAAAATTGCTCCCAAGCTCAGACACAGTGGCTGGGAAGAGGCAAATTATCTGTGAGTATTTGCTGAGTGTTTTCTGTGCTGGGGATGGTGGGATGGTCCCAGATGGGACAACAGAGAATCATGGAATGATTTGGGTTGGAAGGGAGCTTAAAGATCATCTCATTCCACCCCTCTTCCGTGGGCAGGGACACCTTCCACCAGCCCAGGTTGCTCCAAATTTATCCACCCTGGCCTTGGACACTTCCAGGGATCCAGGGGCAGCCACAGCTTCTCTGGGCAACCTGTGCCAGGGCCTCCCCACCCTCACAGGGGGGAATTCCTTCCCAATATCCCATCTAACCCTGCCTTCCTTCAGCTTAAGGCCATGGGGCAACTCAGGGTGTCTGTGGTGCCCCTCGGGGTTGTCTCCCATGAAGTCAGACTGTCCTCGGTCTGTTTGGGCAGAATTTGTCCCAGGTCTGCACTTTGCATCCTTTGCTTCCTGGGTTTCCCACCCAAAGCTCAGCAAGGTGGGAACCAGCCCCCTGTGACCCCCCAGCACTGGAGCTGGGATGGAGCAGGGCCAGGAGCAAAGCAGGGACCTCTGAGCTGAATCCACTGCTGTCTGTGTGACAGTGATGGATGGGGCAACACCTCCTGGATGAATCCTCATGTGGAGCCTGAACTAATCTTGTGCTGCCCCAGCAGCCCCTGTCCCAGCTTTCCCCAGCCCCTCCAGAGCCCAGCACTCTGCAAACCAAGTTACTGCTCAGCATTAAAAGAATATTCTTCTCTGTTGCCACTTGACATTTTGTTTTTGCTAAGACAAAGTAACTCCCACTGTAACTTGGGGGGAGCTGCTGCTGTGAAATGGCAACACTCTCCTCGCTCCTCCAGACTGTGTTTGCTGGCACTGAGGCTGCTGATGAGAGAAAATTAATTAAATCCTTGGAATGCTTCCTGAGCACCCAACAGCACCAGGGAGAGAAACCTTCTTGCAAGGACAGCCCAGCTCTGCCTTTTGCCTCTCCTCCCAGCACGACTTCCAAGCAAACTGCCCCACTGCCCAGCTCCTCGTGGTGGAGAGCAGGAGGATTTTTTTCCCCTTTCCCACCACACTTTGCAGGTCCAGCTCCCTGTGTTTAGGCTTTGCTGTCCTAAAAAAAAAGAGAGCATCACGACTTTCCCTTCAGCCATGCAAGGCACTGGTAGCATCAAGAAGGTCTCCACTTCCATTACCACTTTGCCCCAAACTGCAGCTCTCCCAGAGCCTGGAAATGCTTGGAGCCATCAGCAGAGCCATCAGCTCCTTCAGTTCTCAGTCAGTGCAGCAGCAGCTCCTGAAAGCACCATCTTGCCCTTGGGAAGTGCCTGAATTCCTTCATCCACCCATCCATCCATCCCTCCATCCCTCCCTCCATCCCTCCATCCTCCCACTCCCCACCCAAGGGCTCCTGTTCCAGCCCAGTTCCTCAGTTAAATACCCTCCTTATGTGCCTCCATTTAATCCAGGGTTTAACCTGGGCAAAGCACAGCCCTGCAGCCCCCTGGATTCAGGATGTCCAGGGATTTCAAGGGAAAGTGTGGTTTTGTCTGAAAATTTTATAGAAAGGGGCATTTCCTTCAAATCAAGGGGTTTTTTTGTGTAGAAATCTGAGTTCAGGAGAGCTGGGAGCTGATGAGTAGCTGCAAGTCAGAGAGAGAGGAAGGTCCCCAAAACTGTCTGGGGTCATGGCCCACAGCAGGAAAAGAGGGAGCCAAAATCCTCTTCCAGTGATTTTTCATTGTTATAAGGATGAAGCATGAAGAGACAGCCCCAACTGAGTGAGCAGGGACTGGTCACCCCTGCCCAGGGGTGAGATTTCACCCCAAGGATGCCAACAAGCTCCACATCCCCATGTTATTTCTCTTCTTTACCACAAAAGTCTAAAACAAATAAAACCTTGAGGAAGAGAAAAAAGAGAAACAAACAAAAAAAACCCACCAAAACACACACAAAAAACCCACAAAACATTTTCTCCAGTGTGGAGCAGCACATTTTACAAGTGGCTTTTCCAGCCCTCCCTGCTCACCATCAATTAGCAATTACACCATTAAAGCTTCATTTAAAATCTGGCTTGCTTTTAAAAGCGGCCAGAGTGCATTTTCTCCTCTCACTTTGATTAGAAAATAAATACTCCAGGCCATGGAGCTGTTAGGGATGACATTTGGAGTAATCCTGAGTGATTTACCTGTCAAAAGCCCCTCGAGCTGTCTGGACGTGGCTTTGGGGAGCGTTTGGAGCTGAGGAAAGGGAAGGCAGCAGCCTCACACCCGCTAATTTGCCATCATTCACTGCAGATACACACACTGCTCTGGGGCAGTGGCACAGATCAACGGGAAAGTGCAGGAAGCTCGGCCAAATTGCAAAGAAATTGTGCTCTTTTGTAGAGGAAAATTGAGGGAAAATTCCCCCCCGTTTGTCCACAATGGCCAGGATTGTGCTGAAGCTGTTTTGCTGCTCCCAAGACTCACCTGAAGAACTCACTTGAAACACTCTCCTGCTTCTCATCTTCACTTATTCCTTTTCTCCCTCTCCATCCTGCTGACACAGCCAAGCTTAAGAGCAGCAAAGTCCTGCAGGCAGCAAAGCTTTTCCCTTCCTCTTGCTGTCTTCAATTTGCGTGGGAATCAAAGCAGAGTGAGTTGGGTGGATTTATGTGCTCTTGTTAAATTTGCAAGATCAGGGGGGTTGATGATTTTTAGGCTTTTTTGGTGCCTGGGCCCTTATTCCTTTTCAATTCCAGTCCTCTCCTTTTCCTCACTGGATGGGGTCAGCTGTCCTGGGATGGGAGGAGGTGGTTGGTTAAAGCAAAGGCAGCAGAGGAGGATCAAGATGATGCCAAAAAGTTTTCCAATTCAATAAGACTTCACCCAAATAGGAATTGGCTGTTTCTCTGCCATCTTGTTCTTGCAAGGCACCAAACACAGCTTTATGCTCTGTCTTACTGGTTAAACTGGGCAGAGAGGGAGAATGAAACCTGTAAACACCCCAGACTAAAATCCTGAACAGATGTTAGAGATCAGCACTAATATTCAGGACCCCAGCACACCCAATTCAGCTGTTTAACCCCTAAATATTGCCAAGATCTGCTCCCCCACGAACCTCAAGTGTGGTTTGGGGATGGAGAAGGTTTCTGGGGAGTTTGGAACGGGCAGTGCCACAATCCTCCGGGTTTTAATGGTACAAGAAATACTGGAACTTCTCCTTCCCATTTGGCAAAACCTTGTCAACCTGCAAATTAATCATCTGTTTGTGCATTTTCAGCGTCGCTGCTGCTGCCCGAGACATCGACAGTTAATTGGGGGGGAAATAAAGGTTTAATCTTTGTTACAAAAAGGGCCTGAAGTGTATTATTGGTGAGGAAATAACGTCGCCTAAAACGCCGCCGGCTCTGCCTGGGAAGCCAGCGGTGCGTGCGGGCATCCCTCCCTCTAGTGACTAAATGCTGGATGTACAATCCCTTCCCAGGTTTGGGAAGACGAAAGAGCTTAAATCGGAGCCCTGACATTCCCACCGTGCCCAGGGAATGAACAAGGATCAGCGAATCGTGGCAGATCGTGGGCTGGAGAAGAGGGGGGGATGCTGCAGAAACACCCCAGAGGTCTCCTCTGTGCTGATATTGCTCGTGGAGCACCTTGTTTCCAACCCCAGGTGGTTATTGTTACTATCACTTATATTATTATTATTATTATTATCATTATAAGATTATATACAAATAAATCTATTTTAGAACCTGGTCCATTCATTCAGGCCCCCTCCAGCCCCCACCCCAGCAGTGATGGCCACCCACCCATCACTCCCTCCCTACTTAACCATCCCTCCTTAACCCCTCCTTTCTTTCCAGCCTCACCTGAATTTATGGCATTTTTCCCCCCTTCTTGCAAGCTCCAGCCCAAACTTTAATCCCACATTGCAAGCCCCTGAGGCAGCAGTGCTTTCCCTCTTGTTCCTCTTATCTGTGGTGTTTCTTTGCTTTACAGCAACACAAATAAAGCCTCTTATCTTATTTGCAGCTACACGGGGACTGTGATCCAGAGCCAGCCCTGTCTGGATTAATCCTCATCTGCTTTCTGACAAACACACATTTTTTATTCACTCAGTATCGATCTCCCATCTGGTGTTGATGGCAACCTGTGGGTTAAGGGCTCAGAGCTCTGAGTCTGCAGGTGCAAATAAAACAGCAGGACACTGCAAACACACCTGGATCCGTGTCCAGAATCCCTCCTCCAGCCCTCGAGGAATTGCTTTAGGAGACCACAATGACGACTGCTGGATCCTGTGCAGGTGGGAAATCATGGCTGAGCCACAAATTAGAGTTAAATATTTCCTTGGATGCTTTCTCAGACCTCCCCTGCCACAGCCCTGGGCCGTTCCCTGGCTCCTGTCACTGCTCACATAGAGCAGAGACTGGGGGGTGATGAAGGAGCTGAGGGTGTGGCTCTGCTTCCCTCCAGCTCTACCCCACTCCTGGACCACCATGCCCAGCATCCCCTCCTCGTTTGCAACCCTCCCTGCAACACTGGTACCCCCATTTGTGTGCTCGGGGGTGGAAGGAGAAGCCAACCCCCCCCAGAACAGCCCAGCTCACCGAGGCATCTCAGCACCAGGACAAACAGCTCCAGTGCTCCACCCCGTTTCATCCCTGTGCTCCTGCCACGATCCCACTCTTTCCATGGCCACAGCCGAGTCCCTGCAGTTCACATGACATTTTCTTGTACTTTGCACTTGTTTGAGTTGAACAATTTACTAAAAATCAAGATATATGAACGTCTACCGCCTGTGCTTCAACGCCTAATTTAGCAATTCTATCAAAAATGTAATTAAGTTTGTCTAGCATGATGTATTCTTAATAAACCTGAGCTGCTGGTGGATCTGTTATCCTCCTGGTGTTTATAGCTATTAATATTTGCCCAGCAAATTCTCTGGGATTTGAAAGGAGATTCACATAAACCTGTATATATTATCTAATTAATAAACAGTACTAATACACAAGTAGAAGCAAATGAGCAGTGCCCAGTGTTTGCAGTTCTCAGATAATTAATTCTGCCACCAGCCCCTTCGGTGGGAGCATCAGCTCCACAGTGGGGATGTCAGCAGGGAGGCCCCAGCTTGGTCCTCAAGCCAAGAAAGGGTGGAAATTCATAGAAACATGGAATATCCTGAGTTGGAAAGGACCCACAAAAATCATCCAGTCCAACCCCTGGCCCTGCCCTACCCCAATAATCCCACCCTGTCCCTGAGAGTTGTCCAAACCCTCCTTGGGGCCGTGCCCACTGCCCTGGGAGCCTCCAGTAAGAGCTGCCCTGGTGTCCCAGACCAAAGTTCCTGTGGGCCATGGGAACATCCCAAGCAGATGTTGCTGGAGGAAGAGAAGAGGGAGGATGTCCCCAGCCAAGCCCCTGCTGGCTCTGTCTCTCACCCTGAGGCTCTTGGGGACTCACCTGAGCCACCATCACCTCTGGCAGCCTCGTCCTGCCCATCTCCTGCTCCAGGGTGACACCTCCTGTTGGGACCACGAGCGTTGCTTGCCTTGCTCTTCTCTCTGCTGGATTCAAACACTCTTTAATAGTCTTATTTCCCCTGTGGAGATAATTAAGCACCACAATTAAATTATTAAAGTTCCCCTCTTTTTGTGGCACAAACCGCCTTTGCCCCAAGCACTATTTGGAAGAGCAGCATGGAACCTAATTTCCTGTAGATGTGTGGGGTTTTATTTCCTATAGATGTGTGGGGTTTAATTTCCTATAGGTGTGTGGGGTTTAATTTCCTACAGATGGGTGTGTTTTCTGTCCCATATCCCTCATGGGGCCATGATCCCAGCCTGGATTCTTTTGTCTTCTCCTGTGCCATCGCACACCCAGAACATTCAGGTCCCTCCCTCTGTTACCCCACAAAAAATTGCCCTTGAGCACCTGCAGAGCTGCAGCAGCCAGGAGAAGTTCACCAGCTCCTTCAGAGATCTGCTTCCAGAGAAATCAAACCCATTGATGGCTGAAAGGCTCTTGCCTATGCAAATCATTAGCTCAATAATACATTAAAATAAATGTCAGCCTTAGGTCACTGCGTACAGGGAGAGGAGATGACACGAGCCATTTGCCCCCATCACCTCTGCCTGAGTCTTATCACACCTTTTGAATATCTCCAGAGAAGAGCTTAAAAGAAAGGCAGGGATGGCTGAAAATATGAATCAAGGCAGGGATGACTGAAAATTTAAATCAAATTAACATTTGTTTTGACGGCAAGTTGACATTTCAGCAGGATGAAAACGGGCAAAAAGAATAAAAATCCAATAACAAATGACAGGAGGAAAGTCCTGGCTTTTCAGAAGTTATTTTATAGTTCTTTTGAGTTCAGAGCCCACATTTTCTGCAGAAAATCCCCACCTCCATCAAGGTGCTTGCAGGTACTCCGTTCCCCTCCCTCGTTCAACATCTCTCTTTCACAGTGAGGCAGGGGAAAGAAAAATTCCCTGCTTGTTTCTTTTTTTAGAACAAGTAAACCTATGACAAGCAGTCAAAGGCTGGACTTGAGGTCTTTTCCAGCCTCAGAGATCCTGTGATGCTGTGAGCTCCTCCACAAACAGAGCCCAATTCCCTCATTTTTCTATTCTGCCCCAAAACCCCCAAAGAGACGTTCCACAGCTCCTCTGGATCTGTCAGAGGACTCCCTTCTCTCCTCCTGGAAGCCATTCCGTGCCATTCCACACTCTGATGCATTTAAAGGTGCATTTATAGCACAAAGTAGATGTTTATAATTTCTAATGGTGTTCCAATTACGGGCTGGGAAAGCGGCTGGAATTGAGCCTGTCTTGGTTATTTATGGGCAGAGTAATCCCAACCCAGTAGACACCTCTCAGGAAGAAAGCTCCCATTTTTCACCTGGGCACCGAAAGCAATACTTCATGCTAATAGAGTCTGTTATCAGAGGGAAATAAGCCTGCACAGCCACCTCACCAGCTCCCTGGAGACCAGCATCCAAAAGCACAGCCATCCAGAGGTCTGGATCAGGAAGCAACAGGCTGCTTAAAATTCTGGGACGCACAAAGAAAGTAAATTACTAGACTGGGAGGAGGAGGAGGAGGGATTTTCACCTCCCTCCAGTAGGTGGAGGAGAATGGGACAAAATCTTCATCCTTCCCATACCAAAAACATCCCTTCTCTTCCCTTGTGTCCCGTGGAGTATTGGGATATTTGGAGGTTGGTTCACACCTTTGTGACACCTCAGTTTAATCCAGCCCTTTCCATCTGTTTCTCCAAGAGGAACTTGACCTCCCACAGCAGGGACAAGAGATGTTCAGCCCACTTGGACTAAGGACACAGTGTAGGTGACACACAGGACCCCCAAAACTGAGGGCCCACCTGGCTGCCCCTTCCTTGCTGAAAAGCCTCTAACAGTGAATAACAGAATGGTTTGGGCTGGAAAGGACATTAAAGACCAACCAGTTCCACCCCCTGCCATGGGCAGGGACACCTTCCACTACCCCAGGTTGCTCCAAGCCCCGTCCAAACTGACCTTGGACACTTCCAGGGATCCAGGGGCAGCCAGAGAAATTTCAGTCCCTCACCACCCACACAGGGAAGAATTTCTTCCTAATATCCAATCTAACATTCCTTCCCTCGATTTGAGGGATAAACACAATATGCATAAAAAATACCATTTTGGCTCATTAGGGCCCACTAGGAGCAAGATTCTTCAATAAACCCTGTGCACTCTCCTCCAATATCTCCCCCTGAGGGTTCCTGCAAGGCTGGGAGAAGAGCAGCAGTGGTGGGACAGTCGTATTCCTCTCAATCTTGATGACCTTGATTTTGCATGACAAGCCACATACTTAATTAATTAGAGAAAAAAAACCCTCCGTTCCTTCTAAAAGGCCATTATTTTAATTCTGACAGGTAATTACAGGAGAAGAAATGATAAATCTTCCCGAACACTGTTTGTCTTTAAGAGAGGCGTTAATTATGGATGTTTTAAAGCTGAGGCTGGTGGAGCTGGAGCTGTGTCAAGGGATGAAGAAGTGCTCAGGACCACCTTGAGCGTCACTGCCTGTTGGGCAGCTCCAGCTCTGCATTTCTGCCCAGCTGGAGGAGATCCAAAGCAGGAGAGAGGGATTGAAACAGCTAAATAAAATTCATTAGGGAAACTCATAACAGCACAACAGACTTGGCCTGGGGAACACATTGCCATCATCTATCACCTGGCAGCATTCAAAAAGGGGATCACCATTTTATGCAGATAATAAGAAAATCCAGAGTTATAGCAAAGAGGGTGGAAAAAAGAGAGAGAAACCAAAATATTCTGTGAAGAGTGGAAAGAAGAGCCTGATTTCTCATGCATTTATGTGCTCAGCCCCTTAAATGTGCATCCCACAGTAATTCCAGCTCCTCTTCATGTTCTCCAGAGGAAGAGGAAACCCCCATGACTTCCAAACTCACCATCTAATGGTCAAGTACTGCCCACTTGCCTCTTGGACAAGGCAATAATTTGGGTCTCTCTTCTTTGTCCAACCAACATTCTCCACAAAGCTGCAGTATCTCCATCTGTCCATCTGTGGATGGAGACAAGACACTGCTGTGCTTGTTCCCCTCATCTCAGGGGTGGCCAAACTGCCAGCAAAGACAGTGCTTTTTTGAGCTGCCATGGCCAAGTTATCACTTGCTTATCACACCAAGGTGATTTTCACTTTGGTAGGTGAGAAACCCAAGTCACCACAGCACCAGGGTCAGCCAGAAAAGTGTTTTGACTCAGCCCTGGCATGGAAATTGCAGCTTTGGTGAGCCCAGGTTGGCCTCGCTTCTGGTCATGAACCAAACTCAAAGTCAACATGTAGGTAATGTGAAGGTGTCCAATTAAACAGCCATCAGCCTTCTGTGAGGCACATTTACATGGCCTGTTCCTGGAAGTGTCCAAGGCCAGGTTGGAAAGGGCTTGGAGCAGCCTGGGATAGTGGAAGGTGTCCCTGCAGGGGGTGGGACTGGCTGGGCTTTAATATCCCTTCCAACCCAAACCATTCTATGCCTTGGAAAGCCTCCTCCTGTACCACTGCCCTTCCTGAAATACATAAAATCCAAATCTTTGGTTCCTCTTTCAGCTTTGCAGTTTCCACACTGCAGGGAACAGGCTCATCCCCTCCACGTGTTGCTCCAAGGAGCATCCCCGTGCCAGGACTTCCCGGGAGGAAAGTGCACCCTCTGCTCCCACCCCGTGGGAAGAGCCCTCCCCGCATCCCAGCCCAGCAGCAGGACGGAGCAGCAGCTGGTGGGATGTGGGAACAGCCCCTCGGGGATGTTCCAGCCCAGGAGAGGATTCTCTGACTCCCGACCTTTGGGCTTTGAGCGATTCCCTGCCTGGCTGCAGGGATAAGGGAAGGCAACCCGTACATCTGTAGGAGTCATTAGCAGGGCAATTAACACTCGCTCAGCTTGGAACCATCATTAAGAGGGCGACTTACAAAGACCAGCAATAAATCAAGCCGAGTTGAGGATTCTCTGACTCCCGACCTTTGGGCTTTGAGCGATTCCCTGCCTGGTTGCAGGGATAAGGGAAGGCAGCCCGTACATCTGTAGGAGTCATTAGCAGGGCAATTAACACTCGCTCAGCTTGGAACGATCATTAAGAGGGCGACTTACAAAGACCAGCAATAAATCAAGCCGAGTTGACGTGACATTAAAACCAGCGCCCACCCGCAGAGGGGACCTGACAGAGCCCTCCATGGGGCCGCTCCTGCTTTTCCCATCCTGCCCATAAAGCTCGGATTAAACAGAAGGATTGAGGCATCGTCCGTGCTGGAGGTGGGGCCCTGAGTGCTCCGGGGAGCGCTGGCACAGGGATCAAGGATGCACATGGCACGAAACCTCAGTGCTCAGCCCCTTCCCTGAGCTGCTGCTCAGCCCCTCTGCACACTCACGCAGTTCCACTCCACAGAGGGTTTTTCCGTGGTTACAAGTACTGGGTTCTGATTTTTCCTGGAAAGCCAAGCTCCCCATCTCCTCGGAGGGGAGGCTGCTGCCCTCCAGCCCCACCAGCCTCCATATACCCTGTGGCACTGCAGGATTCCACACTTTTGTCTTCAAGATTTCCCTGCCAAAGGGCAGACCCAGCATTAAGACATCACAGGAAAATCCAAAATTCACTGCGAGCCACCACGAGGGTTTTCCAGATGCCCAAGATAAGCCCATCCTGGGTACCAAAAATGTAACCCCAGGAACATATCCTGCCCTCGCAGATATTATCACACCCACGGATGCACTGCCCAGGGAAGCAGCCCTGGATGATTGTACCAAACCATAATCACACCAGAGTCACTTTATTGCTCCTTGAACAGCCTCAGACAGAGACAAAGAATAAATCCAAATTATTAAACATCTTAATCACTCCTTGTCACCGAGCACAAAGAGATGAGGTCTTGAGCACCACCTGTGGTGGAGCCACACCAGAAACCACACTGTGGGGCTGAGCAAGGGGCTGAGCAATGTTCACCTCTGCCCTGGACATTTGACCACCACCCAGGGTGATTACACCAAGCCTTTGAGGCTTTGAGTGGGGTTTTTGATCCCCACTTCACTTGAGGTTTCCATCCCAGTGCCTTCCTCCACCACGAGGAGCAGGGGACAGTAAGTGCTCCTCTCCTGTGCAGGGACGATGGAGAGATAGGAGTGCTGGAGTCTGTGAGCTGGTGAGACACATTGCTATGGAAACAGGAGCACCACACACTTGAGACAGACCTGGAGGAGAAGCCAAACAGAGCTGAGAGATGCAGAAGAACAGGAGAGTTGCTCTAACCCTTTCCAGCTGGGTGCAGGCACCACATGTCCCCCGAGGCTGAGGAGTGAGAACATCCAAGAAGAGAGAAAGCAGAGATAGGTGAGGCAGGTCAGCTCTGCTGGGAGGCTCCTCCCTGCTCAGGAGGGACAGATGGAGTCAGGACCACCTGCAGCTCCCTCTGTGTGACTTCACTGGGTGAGAAACCAGCCTTGAAGCCAACAAGTCCCCACCTTACCCTTCATTCCTCCTGCCACAGGTTCACAGGCACATCCAGTGTTCAATCATTGAGACCTTCTCAGCACCACAGGCCACTCCATCCCCCCCTTTCCCAACAAAGTCATGTGGGAATGAAGCACCTCAAACCATTCCAGCTCCACAGGAAAACCTGCCTTTTCCTTAAGATGCTTCCTCACATGTTGAACCTCCCTGCTCGAAGCACCAGCCTCGTTTCTCACCCAATTCCCTCTCAGCCACCATTTCCCTCTTGTACTTTTATTCCCCTGCATGTTTAGCTCTTCCAGAGATATTCCATTTGAAAAAAAAGCCACCTCACAGTCTTCTTTTTGAGGAGCTGAACAACACAAATTCTTTTTCCCCTCAACCAGACACTTTTTTCCTCTTCACCCATCACAAAAAATAAAATGTGAAGGGATCTATCCTGCCTCCCAGTGCTTAATTAGCAGTGTTTTTTCTCCCCATTTGCACAGAAATTGCTCCCACAAGTGTTTCAGGGCTTCCAAAAGCGACAGTTTTATCACTTAGTCATTGAAGGTTTTCAAATCCCTCAATTAGCCACAATTCACAGCAGTTTGAGGAAGCCGAAGAGCATCGGCAACTTCTGTAACATTCGACACAGAAGCATCTTCTAAGTGTCTCTTTTATGTGGCTTTGCCCATAATTATGGCAGGGAGATAAAGTTCTGTAATTTATTTCCACTAATACAGCGAGGCAGCAATTGATGTTTTTTTATGAGGGTGAATATGTCTGTGGGATGTACTAATGTTTATAGGCCGGTAAATTTGATTTATATGGAATAATCAGCACTGCTATCGGTAAAGGCCCAGAGAGCTAATATGATTTGCATTGATGAGATTAATATCAATTTAAAGCTTCCAGGTTTGCAGAGCACAGCTGACTCCTGATTCCTCCCGGCTCCCACCCCGGCAGGTTAAGGGGATTTTGCTTTGCAGGCAGTGAGCTGGTGTTTGACCCCAAAAACCTGACAGATCTTGAGGGATTTGGTTGTTCTCTCTGGTCTGAGCCGCAGAAATGACAGGTTTACTCCTGCAGGAGGAGTTGCTGGCTCTGCTCAGCCCTTGCTCCCTTCGTTTAAGGACATGCAGTGTCACAGAGGGGCAAAGGATGGACACGTGTGCCGGGGTGTAGGGCAGCAGCAGCCTCTGGATGTGTCTGCTCGCCCCTCCGAGCCAGGAGGAAGGGGTACGAGGGACTTTCTGCCTGCAGAAACTCGGGATCACGGCGGTGTTTCAGTGCCCTCTTGTGCCAAAGCACCGACGGTGTTTGAATGCCTTTCTTGTGCCCAAGCACCAAGGGTTGACAGAGGAGCTAAACCCGGGGAGATGCTTGTGCCAAGGTCTCCTGAGTGGTTTTGGAAAGAGGGGAGAAAGTTTTTGTTTGATCCTGATCTCTGAAGAGGTAAAACCTCTTAAAAATTAGGCTGAATGCTTTAACTACCGAGTGCTGTGGATCTCAAGGGAGGTCACCCATGGCTGGGAAATAAGGGGTGACTTGGGGTGACTTGGTGCCCGTGGAGTACAGGGGGAGGTCCCTCACCTGCACCTGAGACACCGAGGCTACAGGTTTTCTTTCCTGGGGGAAAGAGCTGGTTTTCCCTTGCAGGAGCCAAGTGCCCGAAATTGCGAGTTCACCTCCGAAAATTATATGTGGGTGAAGATTCCTCCCAGACAAGAGGGGCCAGGACAGAAAGGTCTTGCTGCCCACGGTGTACCAGGGTAACCCATCACCTGCACCTGAGATCCCAAAGCTATGGGCTTGCTTTCCTGGGGGGAGCTTGGCATCTACTCACCCTCCACTCTGCTGAGAGACCTCCACCAGCAGTCACAGAGTCACAGAGTGCTCTGGGTTGGGACAGAGCTTAAAGCTCATCCAATTCCACCCCCCTGCCCCTAGCGCACGCGCGCCACTTCCACGCAGGATTGTCCAAGCCGTCACTGGCCTTGGACACTTCCAGGGATCCAGGGGCAGCCACAGTTTCTCTGGGCAACCTGTGCCAGGGCCTCCCCATCCTCACAGCCACCAATTCCTTCCCAATATCCCATCTAACCCTGCCCTCTGGCAGTGGGAAACCATTCCCCTTGTCCTGAGATTCCATGCCCTTTAAAATAGCCCCTGGTGCCTGGGGAGGGGTTTAAGTCATGGAGAGAACATCTAAGGCACCAAACCAACTACTCCAATAAAACCTAACACTGGTGGAATCTGCAAAGTCCAGGCTGTGTCTGGTTGCTCTCCCATTGTTCCCTTGATCCTCCCTCTGGAGCACAGCTTTGTTTGGAGATCTCTGCACCACCCCAGCCCAGGGCTCTGTGCCTTTCCTTGGCGTGGTCAAGGCCATCATCAAACAACACTGGACCCTGCTGCTTTCCTCTTCCACCAGCCTGTCTGTCTGGGAGAGTTTTCCATCCCTGGGAATGCTACTGTGACAAGCTAAAAATCCCCTCTTCCATCCCCAAAGCACAAAGTAGCCACAGGCATGGATTTGCATTTTCCTTGTCAATTTTATTTGTCTCCAGGGACTGCAGTGACCTTCAAAAGGGAGATTTAATTGAAAAATATGAAAAGGAAGCTCCCGTTTATTCATCCAGAGCCGAAGTTTCCCTGTGTTTTGCAGCCAGCCGAGAACAAGCACCTCTCCAGTGAGGCTGAGCCTGCCCTGCACTGATGAGCTGTACATTCCACACACACACATGTACATTACACACACATGTACATCACACACATGTACATTACACACACATGTACATCACACACATGTACATCACACACATGTACATTACACACATACACGTGTATGTTATATTACACACACATTATAGACACACACATGTACATCACACACACATGCACTGCACACACGTGTACATTACACACACATGTACATTACACACATACATCACACACACATGTACATCACACAATGTACATCACACACATGTACATTACACACACAAACATTACACACACAAACATTACACACACACACATCACACACGTACATTACACACACATTTACATTACACACATGTACATCACACACATACATAACACACACGCACTTTACACACACACACACGTCTCTCACACACATACACAGACACAGACACAGACACAGACACAGACACAGACACAGACACACACAGACATACATCACTCACACACACACACACATACATGTCACACACACACACACACATACGTCACACACGTCACACACACACACACAGACATGTCTCACACACACAGACACAGACACACATACATGTCACACACACACACACACACATACATGTCACACACACACATACATGTCACACACGTCACACACACGCCCAGTGGGCGGAGCCTGAGCTGGCAGTGGGCGGGGTTCCGGGGGCGGGGCGATCCCCGTGGGCGTGTCCCGGTGTGCGGGGGCGGGGCCAGCGGCGCCTGGCGCTGACTCGCTCCGGGCGGCCGCCGCAGCGAGCGCCGCCGGGGCCTCCCCGTCCGTGCCCGCCGGTCCGTCCGCCCGGCCCCGCCATGGCCGGCCGCGGCGCCTTCCCGCTCACCGCTGCCCGCCGCCGCCCCGCCGGCCCCGGGGCCGCCACCGCCCTGCTGCGCGGCCCCAGCCCGCGCCCGCCGCCGCCGCCGCCCCGGGGTACCGCGCCAATGGGCCGGCCCGCCGCGCAGTACCAGGTTGAGGAGCCCGGGGGCACCGCGCGGGGCGGGGGGGCGAGGGGGCTCGAGGGGCTCTGGGGAGGGTGGCGGTGCTGGGCCGGCCCGCGGGGCCTTGGCGGCAGCGTGGCCGGGCCTGGGCGGCATCGCCCCGAGCAGGGCCCGGGACCCCCGCCCGGAGCCCCAGTGGGACCCTCTTCCTTCGCGTTTTACTCGGGACACTTCCTTCGTCCCTCCCTCCCACTTTTTAGTCTCAAACCCCGGTAAAAGTTTGTCCGGGCCCGTGCCCAACACGCAGCGGGGGGGACCCCCCCGGGGCGGGGTGCTGGGACCGTGAGCCCCGGGCCCGGGTCCGCAGCCACCCCATCCCATCCCATCCCACGGCCGGGAACCGCCTGGAACACTTTATCTGCGTCCTTGGCAGAGGTGGAGGTAACCACGAGGTGTGTGCGGTGCAGGTGTGCATCCTCTGTGCATCCTCTGTGGATCTTCGGGAAGGAAAAAGAGGTGGTGAAGTGGTGGATGAGGTGCTTGGTAATGTTGGGGGAAAGCAAAACAGGGAGCAGCCCTCAAAAAGCAAACAAATCGCTCGTTTTCCAGCCTGAGCATCTCTTATAAGTATTTTCAGGCAGTAAGAGGAATGTTTACAAGGGCCTGGAGCGACAGGACAAGGGGGAATGACTTGACACTGCAGAGGGCAGGGTTAGATGGGATATTGGGAAGGAATTCTTGGCTGGGAGGGTGGGGAGGCCCTGGCCCAGGTTGCCCAGAGAAGCCGTAGTTGCCCCTGGATCTCTGGAAGTGTCCAAGGCCAGGTTGGACGGGGCTTGGAGTAACCTGGGCTAGTGGAAGGTGTCCCTGCCCATGGCAGGGGGTGGGACTGGATGATCTTTAAAGTCCTTTCCCGCTCAAACCATTCCATGTTTCTGTGATATTCCAACAGTAGGAAGTATATCCTGACATACCCTCCTGCTCCCCCTTGCACACCCAGCTTGTCGGTTCACTCTGAGGCTCGTGCTGATTATTTTGGTCGTTAGTTTTCTGGTGTAAGGCTGAGTTTTCCGGGCAGGCTGGAAATGGAGGAGCCCGGTTGTGGTTGTGCAACAACACGTTCTCATGGGCGCCGATGCCTCCTCCAGAGCTGTGCCTTATTTGCATTAATTAAAACTTCAGAAATAGCCCAAGCTGAGGGAAATTCCAGCTCGCTAATGCAGGATGAGGAAACGACTTCCTCCTGCAGCCTGAAAAAACGCCAAAAAATGGTGTTGGGAATGGAGCTGGCCCAGCCACGGCTGTAACTCGAGGCAGAGGCGAGCGGGCACTGGGTCTGCCCTGACCTTCCATGGGGCAGGTTGCAAAATCCAGCTGGGAAGCTGGAGCCAGGCTGGCATATGCTGGCTTTCCCCCCTCCCTGCTGCTGGCTGGGATCACAGCAGGTGTTGGGAGGGTGATGCATCCCGTGCATCCCTCCCTGTGGCATCAGCCCCGGGGCTGGGGATGAGTGGCCTCATGTCCAGCCACAAGCTGCATCCTTGTGCCTGGGAAGGGAGATGATCTGGGAGGGTCTGTCCTTTGTTTTGCAACTCCTAGGCTGGGAAAAACAACCCCTCCCCTCCCCGTGCCCATCCCTGCTGTGCCCAGAGGACTTCTCGGCTTTGTTAGTCCCGGCTTAATGAAGAGCTTCGTTATTGGGGCACCAGGAGACACAACGGGCCCCATCCACTCCAGTGAGGGCTTAGGGGCTCTAATCACTGGATTATGAAACATATGCTCGTCCTTTTGACATCCTTTGGGCCTGCTGGGGATTTACTGGAGACTCAAATGGGGAATCCTAGAGGACGACTCCCTTTGGGGGTTCCTTTTGGGAGCTGATGTGTCAGAGCAGCCAGGTGCTGGTGCCATGCCTGGAGCAGGAAGGAGAGGAGGGTGATCAGCTTGAGCTGTCAGGCTGTGTGGTGGTGGGTCTGTGGGCAGATCCCCCATCCTGATCCCTGTCCCTGTGCCTGGGGCAGCAGAGATGCCGAGCCTGAGCCCCAGCATCCATGTTGTGCTGTCCCACTAAGTTCAGTGAGAAAGGAGCCATCCTCTTTGTTCAGGTACTAGTTTTGGAGTTAGGAGAGTTTTTCCCCGAGTTATGGGATTGACACTGTGGCAGGGATTGGTGTGGGTCTGTGTGGAGATGGGACCTTGGAAGGCAGTGCTCTGGCCTCACAGTGACCCCAAGCTGATGCTTCACTGGTGCACAGAGGTGGCAAAATTAGGTGTCTCTGTAAAGGGGTTTCATTGATATTTGCAGAGCCTGGTTTCCATGGGACAGGAGGCTGCTGCAGTCCAGGAAGCTCCTAAGCCTGGAAGCAGCTCAGTGATCCTATCCCTGGGCAGGTGGCAGTGGGAAGGAAAGCAGAGTCGTGCTTTGTGGAGAAATACATGGAGACAGTGGGATGGAGGAGCTGGAGGAGTGTAGGTTGTTGGTGTGGAGCCAGGTGAGAGCTGGGGAGGCCTGGACACGTTGGAGAGGATGAAGTGTGGAACGGGAGAAATCCACCCTGTTTGGGAGCAGAGAAGAACAGTGTTCCTGCTCATTTGGATTGGCTTGAAGGGGGCCTGGAGACAACAGCCAGGGCTGGAGCTGATCCAGAAAGCTGGGATGCTGCTTGTGCTGGATGACCCCACCCTTCCCAAGGGAGAGGGTTTCCAAGGCAGGTTTCATCACAGCCCGAGCCTGGAGTTGGTTTCAGCGATGATACAAAGCAGATGAACAGTGTCCTCGTGGAGCAAGGGGGAGGAAGGCAGAGCAGAGACTGCCTGACAGTGAAGTTCTGGGGGAACAACAACATCTTCAGAACTGGAGGCCCTCACCCCCTCTGCCTCCATAGGACCTTCCCAGGAGCGGCTCCCTGGGCAGTTTGGCACTGCTGGGGTTTGTGCCAGGCACCCATCCCTGCTCCTCCCCTGTGCCTCACGCTGTGTTAGCAGCTCTGGGGAGGAACCCAACACCTTTGTTCCTTGTTCCTGCTGCTGTTACTGCCCGTGTTATGATCTGGATTCCCATGACATCCACAGCTCCAGGTGTGAGACCTTGGATGAGCAGGTTTGTCTGGACCCAGAGAGCTCTGCTGGTGCTGGAGACGTTCCCAGCACGTGTCCTCAATCTGCTGGGAGGTTGTTCCTGGTGCCGTGCCCTTCTCTCTGATTTACTACTTCCTTGTCTATGGTTTTTAGCTGATAAGTGATCTGGCTCCTGAAGCTCCTCCTATATTCAAACCTGACAGCTTTTCCAAGCATGATAAGATGCATGGGGAAGTTTGGGAGCAGTTTTGGGGCTTGCTGGGAGCAGGGAGCTGAGGGAGTGATTGCAGCCTGCAATGACATCTTGATAGCACCACCACCTCCCAGATCAAGATCCCTGCCAGCACCAACCCAGGCTCTTCCTGGCACTTTCCCAGAGGCATTTGTTCACAGATAAGGACAAACAAAGAAGGGGAAACATCTTTTGGGGTGTGCTGGGGGGCTCAGTTGGTCCCGATCCATGCAAAGCCCCAGGTTGGGTGGTGGCTTTAGGGAGCCAACCTCTCCTTGAGCCCAGCCTGATGTGGAGCTCAAATCCTGTTTGAACAGGGTTTGTTTCTGAATCCTGATGGGAAGTGCTGCTGCCTGGGCATGAGGGAAGGAATGTGCAAGAAGAGCTCTCTTGCTTGGCCAGGGCTCTGCTCCCAGAGCCCCAGGCAAGGATGGATTTGAGCTCCCATTCCCTGACTTGTTAGCGTGTCCAAAGTTGATCACACGTCTGTGGACGGAGCAGAACAGGACGTGTGTTGGGAAGAGCCTTTCCCCCTCGCTGTGGAGATGCCAGGAAGAGCCGTGACCTTGGAGGGAAGATGAAGAGGCTCTCGAGCTGTTTTTAGAATTGCTGCTTTGCTTCAAGCTCATTCTTCCTCCTGCAGCCCCATCCTGTGATTTATTGCTTCTCTGCTACCAGCCCCTAATTTCTGAGCTGCCCTTCCTCAAGAAGGGGCCTCTGGCAGGCACAGAGGCTCCCATCAAGCCAACGAACATCCATCAGGAAGCCTCCCAGCCTCCCGTTGGACTGGGCTGAGGCTGAGTCTGAGCAGAGCTCCCCAAAGGCGAGCGGCCTGTGCACTGACCTGGGATGAACCGCGAAACCGCAGCCGGCCCCATCCGCTCCTTGGGCTTTGGCAGGGAACAGAAACAAGCTGTTTTCTGTCCCATTTCCAAAGGCTCTGCAGGGAAGGCTGGATGGGATCCAGCTTGTTCCTCGGCGCTGAGCTTGCACGGTTTGCCCTTTGTCCGCCCCGCTGGCGGGGAGGGGACGAGGCGGGACCCGGAGGGGTGGGCAGAGGGACAGGGGGTGTTCGACAGAGATGAGCTGAGGGAGGACTCCTTGGTTTGAGCTGGTTTAATGACATTTCCTGAGTTTAAGCCCTCCTGCATCCTGCTCATTTCCAGGGCTTCCAAAAGGGGCTGGAAACAGGCTTCACCCCCAGGGCTGTGGTGCTGCTTCCTGGCTTAGCTGGAGATTTAAGGCTGCACTTGCGTGAGATGGGTCTTGGCAGCCTTTGGGCAGGAGGTGAGAGGCTGAGACTGCCCAGGACAGAGGTGCAGTCACTGATTGAGCCAAGAGGCTTCTCTGTTAGAAATGTGAAAAGCTTAAGGGTAAACTGAGAGGAAAAAACATCCCTGTGGAGGGTTCTGCCCTCCATTTTATTGCTCGTCCAAGCGATCAAATGCAGGTCCCTGGTGGGCTGGAACTCACTCTCCTGCCAGCTGAACTGTGGCTGATGGCTCTCAGGTGCTTTTGGAGTTGATGTTAAAGTTGAAGCGTGACAGATCTGTTCATCTTTGTGCTGAACCTCTCCCTGCCAACAGAATTGTTTCAACTGAGCAGTCTGGCCCTCCAAAGAGCAGATGGACATGCAGGAGACCTTGCAGAAGGTGTTGTCACTGTTATGGAGCTGTTGAAGACTCCCTCAGCTGACTTCAGCCAAGCCTCCAAATCTCTCATTTGAGGGATAGATCAGAATGTGACCCATGGAGTGGCAGAGGAAGATAGGAGGGACCTCAGGGCATGACAAGAGCTGCCCTGGCTGAAGGACAGGAGCTGGTTGTGGCCATGCCACCTCCAAGCAAGCTGCCAACAGCATTCCATGTGCAGGGAAGGGTCTGTGTAGTCATGTCAGGAACCTCTCTGGCCTTCCAAGCAGTTTTCCTTTAGCACTGATCACGTGTGGGCTTGAAAAACACCCAGGGCAAGGGTTTCCCTACCAGCCATCTGCCTCTTCTGGGGAACTGCAGGTTCTGTTTGCAGCCTCAGCACTACACTGAGCTCCTCTTGGGGCCCAGAGATTTCAAATTAAAAGTTTCCCAGCTGCTTCTCTCGGTTTATCTAGTCCCCAGAAGCCTTTGCAGGTGAGTCAGCACTGTTATGGGCTACACAGTCCTCCGTGCTGGAGTGGCACAACAATATTTACTGTGGTTTTCCATTTTGCGAAGGGCGTGGGGCTGCCCCTCCTCCCAGCCCTGCCACAACGGATTTCTTGATAAACCCGCCGAAACTGTGTTCTTGCCTTGTGGTTTTTGGCAAAAAAAAAAGGTGCTGCCGGCCGGGGTGATGCTGACACAGTCACGAGGAGTTGCGCAAATGGGGCTGATGCGGAGGGGAGAGGGGAACATCTGGGAGCCGAGAGGAGGAAGGAGGAGGCTCCTGCCCTGTAGCAAGGGCAGGTCAGCCAGCCCGGGCTCTGGAGGTGCCTCTTCAAAGGCGGCTGGGCCGGGTTTGGTTGTGTAACGGGCTCAGCCTGTGCCGTGCGTGTGTTTTCGAGCTCCCACGTGCGGCACTAATCCTGGGGCCCCGCCGCTGCCCCGGCTCCCGGCTGGAACACGCTGCTCTTTTCGGCGTCTCCCGCTCGCAGAGGCGCCCGTGGCGCAGCTCAGGCTCCGGGCTTTGTGTTCAGCAGCTTCTCAGGGAGGTTGGGGTGTGTTTTCTGGGGGTGTGTTTTGGCTGCAGCTCTCAGTGAGGGCGGTGCCCCCGCGCTCCCCCTCCTGCACCCAGGGTGTGCTCCAAAATTGATCCCCGTGTGCAGGTAAGGAGGTGGCTTCCCTAAATCCCTTCACAGCACAGTCCTGTGCCCTGGCAGGACGGGGAGAGAAGCTGAGGGGATGTCCTGGCATGTCGAAGAGCCTTAGGCAGGGGAGAAATGTTGCTCTGCTGGCTTGGTGGCTCTCCCAGCCTCAAGGATCAAAGGATCCCGGGAAGCTGCTGGCTCAGCCCTCAGGTGGAGCAGGCTGGAGCACGTAGGGGCAGCTGGTGGGTCATGGGGTGCTGTGACCGACTGTTGAGGATCCCAGTAGGGTGGTGGGTGTTAACCTGGTGGCACCTGTGAGGCCCAGCCACTGCTCTGGGGGTGCTCCAGGGCTGGGAGCCCTTGCAGTGGTTGGGTATTGTCGTGTCTCCTGAATTCCCTGTCTGGGTCCCTGGAAGGGGAAAGATGGAGCTGGCTGCTTCCTCCAGCCCTCAGCTTTCTTCCTGCCTGCTGTTAGGAAGTGGGATTGCCCTGCTTCCCCCCCCTCCCCGTGCTGCTTTCCGGAGAGGAACCCACGGCACAACCCACAACATCCCCGGGCTGCGTCACTGCTTCCAAATGAATCCAGTTTGTGTCTTCCCTCATGTTTTGCTACTTTACGTCCAAACTGCAGCCATGAGCTGTGTTGTTAAAACCAGCCCCAATCACTTAGTCTCAAGAAGATCTGCTGTGAAACTTTCTCCAGAGCACAGGAGAGCCCTGTTTCAGAAACATGTATTTATTTAGTGAGATATCCCTGCAGATACTGAGGTATAAAAAGATTAATTCAATTTAGGACAGGGTGCCCAGGGCTGTGTTCAGTAAGTATTTGACTGTCTTTAAGATCCCCAAACCTCTCTAGGCCCCCATTTAAGTGTTTTGAGTAGGCTTTGCAGGCAGTGCCCTCGTGACACTCCAGGTCTGGTGGCTCCAGGCCACGAGTGGCTTCAGCCCTGTGCCAGCTGGCAGGGCACGCTTCCTCTGTGGCTTCTGCTCCTCCTGCTTCTGCTTTCCCATTGCTCTTCCTGCGGCAAGGAAAGGCTGCAGCTCCTGCTGTCCTTCCCTCCTCGCTGCCCTGTCCTTGCAGGATACACCCTCAGGGATCTCTGCCGGGGAAGGGGGCGGAGGGTGGGTGGTTGGCAGGACCCAGCCGTGTTTAACTCACACCCTCCTCTCTCCCCACAGCGCCCTGGGATGCCCCCCGGGGGCAGGATGCCCATGGCAGGGCTGCAGGTGGGACCCCCTGGAGCCCCCCCGTACGGAGCAGCCTCCCCGATGAGGCCTGGCCTGCCCCAATCCATGATGGATCCCTTCAGGAAGCGCCTGCTGACCCCCCAGGCACAGCCACCCATGGCCACCCAGAGGAGAGGGTAAGGGGCTGGAACACTCTGCTCCAGGGAGGACACCCTCGGGAGGCAGGAGGAGGGGGGGTTGTCCTGCTGGGTCCTGGTTGCACTTTGTGGAATCATGGAATGGTTTGGGTTGGAAGGGACTTCAAAGCCCATCCAGTTCCACACCCTGCCAGGGGCAGGGACACCTGCCACTGTCCCAGGCTGCTCCAAGCCCCATCCAGTCTGTCCTTGCACAGTCCCAGGACTAACTAATCTGTACTGAAAGGATGCTGCATCACTGCTTCCAAATGAATGCCATTTGTGTCTTCCCTCATGTTTTGCTGCTTTACATCCAAACTGCAGCCATGAGCTGTGTTGTTAAAACCAGCCCCAGTCACTGTCACAAGAAGATCTGCTGTGAAACTTTCTCCAGAGCACTGGAGAGCCCTATTTCAGAAACATGTATTTATTTAGTGAGATATTCCTGCAGATACTGAGGTATAAAAAGATTAATTTAATTTAAGACAGAGTGCCCAGGGCTGTGTTCAGTTTGACTGTCTTTAGGATCCCCAAACCTCTCCTGGTCCCTACTGAAGTGTCTGACAACTGTCATGTCATGCACAGACCCCCAGCTCCCTGCCCTGCTGCAGAGATTTCCCCCAGACTGGCACCACAGGCAGCAGGGAACCTGCCAGAGCTCGGGAATAGGAGATTTTGTGGCGACAGGGTGGTGATGGGGCCAGGATGACTCACACCAGTAACCAAAGAGCCTCATGGTGTGTGTTTGTGCCTGTCAGGGTCTGTCTCCTCCTCACAGGGGTCTGTCCAGGCTCTGGCCGGCACAGACATGGCTGGAAGCACAGCAGGGGGGTTGGAGGTTGTAGGGAAGCTCCCGGGAGCTGCAGTCTGGGCAGGACTCTGTGGGCATTGTGCCAGCAGCTCCTTGCTTGTTTACAACACCACTAATCCCTCTGCTGTTCCCGTTTTCCGTGAGGGCTTCTTGATTACTGGGAGCTGTTCCTCAGGGCAGGATCCCTGGGTGCTCATGGATGCTCAGGTCCCATTCCCTGCTCCGTGATCCCTCTCAGGGCACCCACAGCAGCTGGTGCGTCCCAAAGGTGCTCCAGGGCGAGCTGGGGATTAAGGGCAGGGAGCAGCTTGTCCCCAGCAGGGACGTCAGCAGCCAGATACTGTGTCCCCATTCCCCAGGGCTGGGGTCTGGGAGCTGGGATCAGCCATGCCCGGCTGACCGGGTGTCCTTGCTCCCGGCTGGCTGCAGATCCAGGGATTAGGAGCTGCCAGCTGCTAATGGGGGTGGCCAGGAGGTGTTTGTGTGGCAGGCAGAGCTCCAACAGGGGCTCTGACCCCGCTCTTGGTTGGGGCCACCCTCCCAGATGTCCTCCTGGGGCAGCCTCTTGTACCTTGGGCCCCTGGGGGTGGCAGCACCGACTCCCACGTGGGTTATCCTGCTGCCAGAGAAACAGGACTTCCCGGTGCTGCTGGACTCTGCCCCGTCTCCTGTGCAGCACAGCAGGAGGAGAGTGTTCCCTGCTGTGTCCAGGCACTGAGCAGGAGCTCAGGGGGGCATCAGGGTGGGCTCAGGCTGGTGGGAGCCTGGGGTGTGCAGGCTGGGCTGAGCTGAGCTGGCTCTGAGCAGCTGCTGTGGCTCTGGAGCCCACCTTGCTCCCTCTGTCTGCCAGGATTTTGGTCCCACTGTGGTAAGGCTGGTTTGTTTTAAGCTGGTTTTAAGTGAGTTCCTTGGAGTTGGCTTTGGTTTGTAGCCCTGGGAGATTGTGATGGCTGTTCCCAGAAAGAAAACTCGGGAAGGCTGTCCTGAAACCATGGCTTTGCCTTTACCACCTCCCCTTGCTCCTACCCTGCAGCAGCAAAGCAAACTGAAGCCTGGATTTCCTTCCCTGGTGACAGGCTCTGACATCCCACACCGTTCTCCCACAGTCATCAGGAGTATCCTGAGTGGGAAGGGACTCACAAGGACTGCACAGACACCCTAACAATCCCACCCTATCCCTCAGAGCATTGTCCAAACCCTCCTGGAGCTCTGGCAGCCTTGTGGCTGTGCCCACTGCCCTGGGGAGCCTGTTCAGTGCCAACCACCCTTTGGGGGAAGAACCTTTTCCCCATATCCATCCCCACACTGGGCAGGCAGCAGGATGTCCTGTGGGTGCTGCAGGGTGGTTTTTGCCTGTCTCTGTGCTTTTGCAGGGTGAAAAGGAGGAAGATGGCTGACAAGGTGCTGCCACAGAGGGTGAGTGATGCCTTGGCATGGGGGGGTGCAGCTGAGCTGCTGCAGGGGGGTGATGGGGTCCCCACAAAAGGAGGATCTACTGAGCTGCCTCCTGCCCACTGGGCATTTCTGTTCAGTCCCAAACTGACCTGGAATATTTCTGTCTCTTCCTCTGGGGTGGCAGGAGGGGTTTGGGGTGTGTTAAGTTGGACAAGCAAGACTTAGAGCAAGCAGGGAACAGCAGTGGCTTGGGGTGGAGACCTCAGGAGGACCCTAAGCCTTTCCTGGAGGTCCCTCTTGACAATCCAGGAATTCATTTCATGCCTGTGACAGGCTCTGAACTGATCTGGGGAGAGCTTTGCAGGGCTGCAGTCTTTGCTTAAAATAAGAACTTGGTGCTGTTGTGCTGGACCTGTTGCTTGAAGGCTCCTCGGCGTGTCAGCTCAGCACTGGCTGTGCTGCTGGGGCTGTGGGGGGATCCAGCCCCAGCCCAGCACTCCAGAGTGACCATCTCTGTGTGACAGATCAGGGAGCTGGTTCCAGAGTCCCAGGCCTACATGGACCTCCTGGCCTTCGAGCGCAAGCTGGACCAAACCATCGCTCGGAAGAGGATGGAGATCCAGGAGGCCATAAAGAAACCCCTGACGGTGCGTGGCAGCCCTGCCTGGGGGGGTGGGGGCTGCAAACCACGGGAGCATGGAATCACAGCATGAGTCAAAGATGGAAAAAAACCCTCTAAGACCATCGAGTCCAACCATCAGCCCAGCACCACCACTAAACCACGTCCCCAGGTGCCACGTCCACACAGTTTTTGGACAGTTCCAGGGGTGGTGACTCTACCAATGCCCTGGGCAGCCTGTTCCAGTGCTTTACAAGCCTTTCTTTGAATAAAATTTCCCTAATATTTAATGTAATAATTAATCTAATTTAATCTAAACCTCCCCTGGTGCAACTTTGAGACCATTTCCTCTCGTGCAGAGGTAGAAGTGGGTGCTGCAGTCACCCTCTCACTCCAGTCACCCTCACCCTCTGTTTTCCCATTCCACAGCAAAAGCGGAAGCTGAGGATTTACATCTCCAACACTTTCACCCCAGCCAAGGAAGAGGGAGAGGGGGGAGAGCGTGTGGCCTCCTGGGAGCTGCGTGTGGAGGGCAAACTGCTGGAGGATGTAAGGATCCAGGAGGGATGAAGTGGTAGAGGGAGGAGAAGTGATGGTCCACAAGGATCCAGGAGGATAAAGTGGTGGGAGAAGTGCTGATCCATAAGTGTCCAGGAGGATGAAGTGGTGGGAGGAGGACTGGTCTGTAAGGATCCAGGAGGATGAAGGGCTGGTGCTGTGAGCCAAGAGCTCATCTGGGATGGACACAGCCCTGTTCCAGGGGCTGGAGGTGGGTTTGGGCTGGGGCCCTCCCTGGCTAGGGGGGGGTCAGACGAGTCTCTGCTGCTCTGTTTGCAGCCCAGCAAGCAGAAGAGGAAATTCTCCTCCTTCTTCAAGAGCCTTGTCATCGAGCTGGACAAGGAGCTGTATGGCCCAGACAACCATCTGGTGGAGGTGAGGCATGAGGGGTGGTCCTGCTGCTTCCCCTCTGGGTGCTCAGCTCCCCACCCCAGGGCGTGTCTTGCTGCAAGAGAGGGGTGTGCAAGGGGTGTTTCTGTGTGCCAGGGGGTGCCAGACCCTCCTCAGGGGCCCACGCTGCTTTCCAGGCTCAAGTTTAGGGCTGCATTTTCTTCCCTAGTACTGGTTCCTGGCCCCCACCCTGCAAAGTCTGCAGCCAGAGCCAGGAGCTGTGGAGCTGCAGCTCCAGAGGCTGCTCAGGCAGCCCTGGACCCCCCAGGTTGGCACAGGGAGGCCCCACAAGGGTGATGATGCCACAGGAGGCTCATCCACACATCTGGTGCCACGTGGGAAGAAGGGGCTGCCCTCTTGCCTGTCAGCCTTGCTGGAAGGTCCTCAGGGAGGTGAAGCACTGTGAGTGGGATCAGGCCTTCCCTGGGTGCTCCTGCCTGGAGCTCCTGAGCAGGCTTGCCCTGCACCCAGCTCGTGGTTTTTCCTGTGGGAAACACTTATTTCTGTGGTGGTGCTCGATGTGATGGGAATCCCCTCCACATGTGGGATTGTGAGCAGCTCTGATGTGCATCCCCTGCAGTGGCTGAGGCAGGATTGATCCTGCACTGGCTCCAGGAGCTGTTGGAGCCCTTGACATCAAGCACTCGGGGCTGGAACTGCCCCAGCCCATCCAAAATGCTGATCCATCACTGGGCTGGAGCACATCCAGCTGGACTGGGTGTCACCCACTGGGATGAGACTCCCAGGAGCTGCCAGAGGTGGGCTCCAGGCTGTCTGCCTGTGCTAGACCCCTGCCCAGAGCCTGAGCACTGGCTCTGCAGACACAAGGCCTGTCCTGGTCCTGGATTGACCAGTGTCCCCTTGGTCTCGCAGTGGCACCGGATGCCCACGACCCAGGAGACCGACGGCTTCCAGGTGAAGCGTCCCGGGGATGTCAATGTGAAGTGCACTCTGCTGCTCATGTTGGATCACCAGGTATGGCCCTGGGGCCTTACAGGGGCTGGGAGTACCTGCTGCCCTCCCTCCAACACAGCTCACCTGGGAGGGGCAGCCCAGGGTGGGGAATGGGCTGGGGCAGGGCTGGGATGAGGGTTGGGGGTGCAGGGATCATGGGGAGCTCTGGGGATGGACCCACAGCCTGTGGTGACACAGGGGCTGTGTGGGACTCCCTGCTCAGAGGGGCCTCCCAAGTGCCAGACAGACCCCCCACTTCTTTGTGCATCAGAAGGAATTTCTTCGTGCAAAGGGTTGTTAAACATTGGGATGAGCTGCCCAGGGAGGTTTGGAGTCCCCGTCCCTGGAGGTGTCCAAGGAAGGACTGGACGTGGCACTCGGTGCTCTGGGCTGGGGGACAAGGTGGGGGTGGCTCACAGGCTGGACTGGGTGATCTTGGAGGGCTTTTCCAACTTCAGTGACTCTGTGACTGCCCCTGTGTGTCCCTGCAGCCCCCCCAGTACAAGCTGGACCCCCGCCTGGCCCGGCTGCTGGGGGTGCACACCCAGACCCGGGCCAGCATCATGCAGGCCCTCTGGCTCTACATCAAGCACAACAAGCTGCAGGACAGCCATGAGAAGGAGTACATCAACTGCAACCGCTACTTCCGCCAGGTACCACACCTGGGATGGGGAAAAACACCCCTCCCACCCCCTCCAGCCAGGAAAAGCCTCTTCTCCAGCTGTCACAGACTCTCCAATCTGCCCAGTCTCCATTTACCCCTTCCCCAGGCTCTGGTTTGCATCCACCACCTTGCCACACTCAAACCAGGGCTAGGGATCCACCCACCTGCCTGGACAGGTGGCAGGAGGCCCTGCCATGGGCAGCAAACACTCTGCTTTGCCCCTCCAGATCTTCAACTGCATCCGCATGCGCTTCTCCGAGATCCCCCTGAAGCTGGCAGGGCTCCTGCAGCACCCGGATCCCATCATCATCAACCACACCATCAGGTGGGAGGGGCAGCATTCCCGGGGCTGGGGGGCTCTGTGGGGTGGGCAGTGGGATGGGCAGTGTTTCTGGGAATGGGGGGGCTCCGTGGAGTGGGGAGTGGGACAGGCAGCATCCCTGGGGGGTTCTGTGGGATGGGCAGTATTCCTGGGAATAGGGGCCTCTGTGGGATGGGGAGTGGACTGGATGGTGTCCATGGGGCTGGGGAGCTCCATGAGGTGGGGAGTGTCCCCAGGAATAGGGGCCTCTGTGGGATGGGCGTGTCTTTGGGAAAGGGGGACTCTGGGGGGTGGGCAGTGGGATGGGCATGTCTTTGGGAATGGGGGGCTCTGTGGGGTGGGCAGTGGGCTGGGCAGTGTCCCCAGGCTCCATGGAGGGGAGGGCCAGGAGGCTTCTGAGGTCTCCAGCCCAAAGGAACAGTGAGCACAAGTCACCAGCGAGGGGAAGAATCAGCCAAACAAATGTGGGGGCTCCTTGGGGCAGTCAGGGGGTCAATGCAGCCCCACAGCAGGGTGGAGGCTGAGGAGGGCCCTCCCCCAACACCCCATGTCCTCCCAGTGTGGACCCCAATGACCAGAAGAAGACGGCCTGCTACGACATCGACGTGGAGGTGGACGATCCCCTGAAGGCTCAGATGAGCAACTTCCTGGCTTCCACCACCAACCAGCAGGAAATCGCCTCCCTGGATGCCAAGGTGGGGACACTGCCAGGGCACAGCCCTGCAGAGCTGGGGGCAGCGTGGTGATGCCTTGTTTGGGGGGACACAGCTCCCTCTCACCCCTCCTCTCTCCCCAGATTCATGAGACCATCGAATCCATCAACCAGCTGAAGACACAGAGGGATTTCATGCTGAGCTTCAGCAACAACCCACAGGATTTCATCCAGGAATGGATCAAATCCCAGAGGAGGGACCTAAAGGTAAAGGGGACATATTGCCAGGGGAGGGTTAAGTTGGATATTAGGAAAAATTTCTTCATGGAAAAGGCTGTCCAGCCCTGGCCCAGGCTGCCCAGGGCAGTGATGGAGTCACCATCCCTGGAAGTGTTCAACAACACGTGGATGTGGCTCTTGGGAACATGGTTTAGTTATGAGTTGATGGTTGAACTTGATGATCTTAAAGGTCTTTTCTAACCTCAGCACTTCCATAATTCTCAAACCCTGGTGCTGGGCAGAGCGAGGGGCTGGGAGGAGGTTCGGGTCCATCCCTGGTGCTCATTCCATGTGCCCCCCACCCCGTGTGTCGCTCAGATCATCACGGATGTGATCGGGAACCCCGAGGAGGAGCGGCGGGCGGAGTTCTACCAGCAGCCCTGGGCGCAGGAGGCTGTGGGCAGACACATCTTTGCCAAGGTGGGCTCCTGGGGGTGCAGAGGGGGTTGGGATGGCACTGAGGGGATCCCTCTGACTGCCCTGCTCTCCTCCAGGTCCAGCAGCGCCGGCAGGAACTGGAACAAGTGCTCGGGATCCGCCTCACCTAAAGGGCGGGCGGGGGCTCGGGGGCTCCTCCTCTCTCGCTGCTGCCTGAGCCTGACGGTACTTACTGGAATCAAACAGCACTTGCACAAACCCGACGTGCCTGGAGGGACTGGGATCCGCTCACACCCCTGGGCTCCACTGGGCCGGGAAGTTCTGGCCCCGGGCAGAGCGCAGAGGGGGATCCCCTGTCCCCCCAAAGCCCCGCAGTTACGCCCCCTCCTCCTGCTTTGCATCGCGCCCCTCGCCCCTCCTTTAGAGCCCCCGCGGCCCCTCCCGCTCCCCTCCCGAGCCCAAAAACCTCCGGGAGCTGGGAAGAGCTGCCTGTGCCGAGGGGGAGGTGCTGCCAAGCCCCTCCCTGAGCCCAGCAGGCCCAGCCCTGCCCCTCTTCAACCAAAGTTTGTCATTCCAAACGCCAGC
>NW_021940764.1:1046363-1048389 GCF_001715985.3 Manacus vitellinus | reverse complement strand
GTCAGGTTCATTTTGCGGGAGTGGATCTTGAGGATGTCCAGGCGGGCCTGGAGCAGTGGGGGTTAGAGCCATGGGAATGGGGACAGCAGGGACCCGGGAGAGCTGGGGAGGAGCCTCACCCTCCACGTACCTCCTCGTTGGGAGGGGGGAACTCGATCTTCCTGTCGATGCGGCCGGGGCGCAGCAGAGCCGAGTCCAGGATGTCGATGCGGTTCGTGGCCATGATCACCTGCCCGGGGACAGCAGCTGTCACCACCGTGGGGCCAGCGGGACACGTCCCTGTCCCCAGGCAGGGTGGCACCCTCCTACCTTGATGTTCTTGGTGGCCTCGAAGCCATCGAGCTGGTTGAGGAGCTCCAGCATGGTGCGCTGCACCTCGCTGTCCCCGCCCGAGCCGCCCTCCAGGCGGGATGAGCCGATGGAGTCGATCTCATCCATGAAGATGATGGAGGGCGCGTGTTCCCGGGCCATCACGAACAGCTCCCGCACCATGCGGGCACCTGCGGGGGCACAGGGCTGAGCCTGGCACTGTGACCACCCAGGGGGACAGCCCTGATGTCACCTGTCCCCCCCAGGGCCACCTCTTACCTTCCCCAATGAACTTCTGCACCAGCTCAGAGCCCGACACGCGGATGAAGGTGCAGTCGGTGTGATGGGCCACTGCCCTGGCCAGCAAGGTCTTGCCTGTGCCAGGTGGGCCATAGAGCAGCACCCCCTGAAAGGACCACACAGACACATCAGACCCCGAAGGGAACACGGGGACACCCCTTCAGGACCCCCCAGCAGCACATGCCTTGGGCTGGGCGATGCCCAGCGCCTCGAAGAGCTCCGGGTGCTTCACGGGCAGCTCGATCACTTCCTTGATCTCCTTGATCTGCTTGTCCAGGCCCCCGATCATCTCATACGTGGAGTCTGGGACCTTCTCCACCATCATCAGGGACACCAGCGGGTCTACCTTGTTGGGCAGGATCTTGTGCAGGGTGTAGCTGTCGTTCCGCAGGGCCACGCGGCAGTTCGGGGTCACCTGTGGGGACACAGGGGGGATCAGTGTCCCTGCCAGCCCTGGGGGACCAGTCAGGACCTCTCCCATGGCCCCAGAACACTCACGTCGTTGATGTCGATGTTCTTGTCCACATCCACCACAAACTTCCCCTCGGGGTGCACCTGGAAGGCAGAGATGGCACCTTGAGTTACTTCTCTGGGAAGTTCCCTGGCTTGTGCCCAATGTCCATCACTTGCTCAGAACGGGAAGAAGGAGCCAGGAGCTCAACCACCACCAAACACCTTACGGCCTCTCCTGCCTCTCACCAGCCTGGGGAAGGTCTGGGCCCAGCAGAGCCACCCCAACATGCTCCTCCAGACAAAGAGCTCCCACTCCACATCTCTGAGATGTCACATCCCCCCAGCTCAAGCTCACACTCACTGTGACCCCCACGACGTCACAGGGTCTCTCAGCCCCCACCCCAGCTCTGACCACCCTCAGGACACCTCAGCCTCGTACCTTGACAAGCACTTTCTTCTTGTCCATGGCTCTCACCACCTCTCCCACGTAGGATCCCTGCTCCTGAAGCAGCTGCAGCTCCTCCCGCAGCAGCCGCACTGTGGGGAAGGACAGAGCTCAGCACCAGCCACAGCTTCCCCCCTGAGCCCCTGCCTGGGGCAGAGGGGCAGCACAGAGGGCACAGCAACCCCCAGCCCAGAGCCCAGGTGAGGAGGAGGAGGGTGCAGGCCGTACCCTTGGCGTTCAGCTCGTTCCTCTGCGCCTGCAGCCGCCGCAGGTTCTGGCTCTTCTCGTTCACGATGAGCTGTGGGGGCAGAGCCTGGCTGAGTCCTTGGGGTGCTGGGCAGGGCTCAGCTAAACCCAGTGTGGGCACCAGCACTGGCACCGTTATCATGGAATGGTTTGGATTGGAAAAGATTTTAAAGACCATCTCATTCCAGTCCCTGCCATAGGCTGGAACATCTCCCACTAGCCCAGGTTGCTCCAAGACCCATCCAACCTGGTCTTGGGCACTTCCAGAGATCC
>NW_021940764.1:1028631-1044641 GCF_001715985.3 Manacus vitellinus | reverse complement strand
CGGTAACCCCCGGGTGCCCCCCAGGGTTCCGCTCCCGCTCCTCCTTCAAGCTGCTCCAGCTCAATCGGAAGTTCCAGTTCCTGCAGAAGGCCCGGGCTCTGCTGGATCTGTGTGCGGCCCCCGGCGGGTGGTGAGTGGGGTCGGGGCTGTGTCCTGGTGCCACCAGCTGCCCTGGGACACTATCACAGTGTCCTGTGCGTGCCCTGTCACTGTGTCTCTGTCCTCAATCCCAAACCCCAGCAGCACAGTCTAAGGCTGGGGGCTCTCCTGGGTGGTTTCATTCCTCTCTTCTCTTCCCAGGCTTCAGGTGGCTTCCAAATTCATGCCAGTGTCCAGCCTGATCATTGGTGAGTGGTGGGATCTGGCAGGAACGAGGGGCAGGGACATCCACCACCGCCCCTGGAACTGACGGGGAAAGGACTGGGGATCCTGGGAGGAGGAGAGGGTGGGTGGGGCAGCCACGTGGGATGGGCTGGAACCTGGTTTTGAGGGGCCGGGATGTCTTTCATCACCCCAGGAGTGGATTTGGTCCCCATCAAGCCCATCCCCAACGTGGTGACACTGCAGGAGGACATCACCACCGAGAAGTGCCGCCAGGTGTGTCCCTGCCCCCAGTGTCCCCTGCTGCCCTGGGGCTCAGGGGGGTCATGACCCCCCCACCTGCTCAGGTGGAGGTCCCAGGAGGGGTTCTGAGTGTCCCTGTCCCCCAGGCCCTGCGCAAGGAGCTGCAGACATGGAAGGTGGACGTGGTGCTGAACGATGGGGCGCCCAACGTGGGGGCCAGCTGGGTGCACGATGCCTACTCCCAAGGTGGGGCTGCTCTGGGGGCACCAGGGGGGCACTAGTGTGGGGACAGTGGCTGCTTTTAGGGTTTGGGTTGGAAGGGACATTAAAGACCATCCACTTCCCGCCCCCTGCCACGGGCAGGGACATCTTCCACTGGCCCAGGTTGCTCCAAGCCCCGTCCAGCCTGGCCTTGGACACTTCCAGGGATCCAGGGGCAACCACAGCTTCTCTGGGCAACCTGTGCCAGAGCCTCCCCACCCTCACAGGGAAGGTCACACCCTCACTCCCTCTTCTCTCCTGCTCCAGCCAACCTGACCCTCATGGCCCTGAAGCTGGCCTGTGAGTTCCTCTGCAAGGGCGGCTGGTTCATCACCAAGGTTTTCCGTTCCCGGGACTACCAACCCCTCCTGTGGATCTTCCAGCAGTTCTTCCAGAAGGTCCAGGCCACCAAGCCCCAGGCCTCCCGCAACGAGTCTGCTGAGATCTTTGTGGTGTGCCAGGGTGAGCACCTGGGGGGACCTGCAGCTGCTGGGATGGGGCTGGGGGAACCTGCTGATGACTCTGATCCCTCCATCCCAGGAGGAAGGGCTCTGATTCCTCCATCTCAGGAGGAAGGGCTCTGCTCCCTCCATCCCAGGAGGAAGGGCTCTGATGGCTCTGATTCCTCCATCCCAGGTTATCAGGCTCCAGATAAAATCGACAGCAAGTTTTTTGACCCAAAACATGCTTTCAAGGAGGTGGAGGTTCAGACCAAGTCTGTCAGTGAACTGGTCAGCAAGAAGAAACCAAAGGTATGAGCAAGGGCCAAACACACAAATGGGGCTGGGGCTGAAGAGATTGTAATGAGCAAAATTGGTCAGGAAAATGAAAGATCTGGGGATGCAAAGTGGTGGGAGAACCAGTTTTGGGGAGGTTTTCAGCCCTAGAAGTTGGTGCAGCAATGGGGAAATGGAGATATAAGTTGTGAGGCTGGATAGGAGTCAATTAAATCCTACAGTTAAACCCATCAGTTAAACTCCCTACAAGAGTTGGCCACTGGGTTTGTGTGACTATGAGATGTCTTTAGGACAGTAAAGCTCATGTCAGGTGGTCTCAGCTGGGCATGGAGCTGACACAAACCTCTGTGAGTGTCAGCTCTCCATGTCTGGGGTGGGACTGGGAGATGCTGTGGAGCTGCTGGGTTGGGGCTGGTGGGCTCATATGGACTCACAGAATCCCTGTGGTGGGAAAACACCTCTGAGGTCATCAAATCCAACCATTAGACACGTTCAGGTGGACACTGCAGCCAGACACGAGTTAGGTGACACCATCCATCCTTCAGGGCTGGTGGCACCTGCTCGGTTCTGCCCTGCCCTGGCCCCCCACAGCCCCTTTTCCCCCACAGGCAGAAGGTTATGCTGATGGGGACACAACCCTCTACCACCGCTTCACCCTCATGGACTTCCTCAAGGCTCCCAACCCCGTGGACTTCCTCTCCAAGGCCAACGAGGTGCGTGCCTGAAGCGAGGGGCACCTTGGAGCACAGAGGGATGAAAAGATGGAGCCAGGTGCCCCTGTGCTCATGGAGGGGAGGCTGGGGTTTAACAGCCCTGTCCCTGTGCCCTGCCCAGATCACGCTGGGGGACGGGGAGCTGGAGAACCACAGCTCCACCACGGAGGAGCTGCGCCAGTGCTGCAAGGACATCCGCGTCCTGGGCCGCAAGGAGCTCAGGTACTGGGAGGGACTGGGACAGGCAGACACACCAGCTGGGCCTAGGGGGGGTCTCTAACAGTTTGCCCCCTCCCCACAGAGCCCTGCTGAACTGGAGGACAAAGCTGCGTCGGTTTTTGGCCAAAAAGCTGAAGGAGCAGGCAAAGGAGCTGGATATCAAGTAGGAGCAAACAGCAGGGGTGGGATGGGTCTGTGCCCAGCACAGCTGCTCTGAGCTCCTTCCTTTTGGCAGCCTGAGCTCTGGTGAGGAGGAGGAAGGCAGAGAGGAGGAGGAGAAGAAGGTGAAGAAGATGGTGCCAGAAGCTGCAGCTGATGAGGTGGAGAAGGAGGAGGAGGAGGTGGAGCTGGCATTGGCAGAGATGAAGGCCAAGGAGCTGGCAGAGTTGAAGAGGTAAAAAGATCTCAGGGACGAGAGATGGGGGAGCATGGGGGGTTCCAGCCATGGAGACAGAGGTGGGACTGTCAGAGCCTGTTCCTCTCACAGTGGGTGGTTTGTGGGTCTGGGGGCCTTGGGCTCCTCTCCTCCAAGCAGATGAAGCTGGGGGCCCCCTTTGTCCCGGGGTTGGGGACCCTCCACAGGGGGTGCCAGTGCTGCCAAGGGACATGTGGCACCACTGTGGCAGTGGATGAGCCTCTGGGGTGTGTGTGGCAGTGTGGCCTCATTCCTTCCCCTCTCTCAGAAAGAAGAAGAAGATCCTGAAGGAGCAGCGGAAGCAGCGTGAGCGTGTGGAGCTGAAGATGGACCTGCCTGGTGTGTCCATCGCTGACGATGGTGACACCAGCATGTTCTCCCTGCGCAGCATCCACAGGACCCCGGTGTGTGGTGGGGGAGGCCTGGGCTCCCCTGGGAGCTCCCCAGGGCCATCAGGGCTGGGACAGTGCCTGACTTGTGCCTTGTCTGACTTGTGTTGCAGCTGCTGGATGAGTTGTCCCGGGGGGACATGGCCTCAGCAGACACCCTCCTGGAGATGGGCCCTGGGGACGATGACATTTATGTCTCAGATCATGAAGAAGAGGATGATGTGTCCCTGGACAGTGACCTGGACCCAGAGGAGCTGCTGGAGATCGAGGCCCGTCAGCGCAAGCTGGAGCGGGAGAGGCGGGAGCAGGGTGGGAAGAGGTGAGAATGGGAGAGGCCTCCCTGGAGCAGGAGCTGCCATTGGAGCAGCTCCAGGATCCGGCAGTGGGCACCCTGTCCTGGCTGGGGGCACTGATCCTGCTGCTCCTTGTCACAGGGCGAAGTTTAAGCAGAAGGAAGAAGAAGAGGAAGAAGGGGAGGAAGAGGAGAATCCCCTGCTGGTGCCCCTGGAGGAGAAGTCAGTGCTGGAGGAGCGACAGACCAGCCTGTGGTTTGGGAAGGTGAGTCCCACTGGGACAGAAATGGTGGGGCAGCCTCGGCCCCAGCAGCTCCCCAGGGCTGCCCTGTGTCTGACCCTCTGCTCCCCACCCCAGGACGCCTTTGCTGGCATTGAGGATGACGCAGATGAGGACCTGGAGCTGGGGCAGGCCCAGATGTTGGCTGAGAGGCAGCGCGAGTCCCAGAGAGGTGAATCACTGGGGGGGCACAGAGGGACAGTCCCACAGCCCAGTCTGGGGCTCTGGATCCAACCGCAATGGGGATACTGCCCTGAGCAGTTTCATGGAATGGTTTGGATTGGAAGAACCTTAAAGGTCATCCAGTTCCAACCCCTGCCATGGGCAAGGACACCATCCACTAGGCCAGAGGCTGTTCCCAGCCTGTGTTGTTAAGGACCTGTCATTAGTGCAGTGTTAATGAGCAGGATCTCTAGAGGAATGGTCTGCAGTGGGGTCTCCCTTGGCCCTTTCTCACCCAGTGGTTCCTATTCCCAGACAAAGCAACAAAGAAAGGGCAGAAGAAGAAGCAGGTGCTCCAGGAGGAGGCTCCAGCCGAGCCCCCACCAGCCACAGATGCAGCACCTGGCACTGGTGAAGCACAGGATGAGCAGAGCAGTGACGACGACAGCAGCAGTGACGAGGAGAGGTGAGGGCTGGGAGGGGGGTCAGGATCTTCTCCCCTGCTCCAGAGTCCTGGTGAGCTGGGAGAGGAGGACCCCAGCCCTGACCACGCTCCTCTCCACAGGCCACCAACAGCAGTGAGGGGGAAGCGGGGCCGTGTCGAGCCGTGTGGCTTTGAGGTGGTGCCCATTGAGAACCCAGGTGAGGGGGAGGCCCTGTGGGTCCCTCTTTAGGGACAGGAGGCGGGGCCAGGCCAAGCTTTAACGTGTCCCTCCTGCAGTGAAAAGAGCCCGTGTCCTGGACGCAGAGGGCCTGGCCCTGGGCTCCGTCATCGCCACCTCCAGAAAGGCCCGGCGGGACCTCATCGACGACTCCTTCAACAGGTGCCGGAGCTGTGGGGGCTGCAGGAGGGGGCAGGTGAACTGAGGTGGGGACCCCTTGTCACCCGAGTGCCTCCCCAGGTACTCCTACAACGAGGAGGAGGGGGAGCTGCCCGAGTGGTTCACGGAGGAGGAGAAGCAGCACCGGTGCAAGCAGGTGCCCGTGGACCGGCAGACGGTGGAGGCCTATCGGCAGCGCTGGCGTGAGATCAACGCCCGCCCCATCAAGAAGGTGGCGGAGGCCAAGGCCCGCAAGAAGCGGCGGGTGAGTGGGGCTGTGGGGCCAAATCCCTCTCCCGGGTGCTCCCTCCCTCCTCCGACCCCCTGTCCCTCACCCTCGCTGTCCCCACAGATGCTGAAGAAGATGGAGCAGATGAAGAAGAAGGCGGAGGCCGTGGTGGACACGGTGGACATCTCGGAGCGGGAGAAGGTGGCCCAGCTGCGGCGGTGAGTGGCCAAGCTGAGATCCAGCTCCTTCCCGTGGTGCTGGGCTGGCTGACAATGCTGTGTCCCTGCAGCCATGGCGTGGGGACAGCTCTGTGTCACCCAGCCAGGCTGCATCTGGGGTGGCAGAACAAAGAGGGGCAGCCCAGCCTGGGCACAGAGCCTAGAGATGAGTGAGGCCTAATACTGGTTTTAGGGCCAAAAGCCAAACTGCTGGAGCTGAGTTGGGCTGGACACTGGGACTTGCTCTGACCTTTCACCCTTCTCCCACAGCATCTACAAGAAGGCAGGGCTGGCCAAGGAGAAGCGACAGGTCACCTACCTGGTGGCCAAGAAGGGGGTAGGACCCCGTGTGCGCCGCCCCCCCGGCGTCAAGGGCCAGTTCAAGGTCGTCGACAGCCGCCTCAAGAAGGATGTGAGGGCTCAGAAACGCAAAGAACAGAAGAAAAAGCGCCACAAGTGATGTGGGACAGGCTCTGTCCCCAGCAAGGGACTCTGCTCAGGGCTGGCTCCTGTCCTCCACTGCTGTCCCCTGCCCTGGGGACAGGGCTGGCACTTGGTCACACACTGCTCTTAGTCTCTTAGCCTGTGCCTTGATGTGACAGTGCCTCCTGCCCTCCCCTGGGGCAGGGAGGGTTTATTTGGCCACATCTCCAGTCTCACCTGCTGGCTCTGCTGAGATTCACCCTGTGGAGGTCACGGGAGCATCCACACCAGCCCTGGCTGTCCCCAGACAGGCTGTGGCTCTGGGGCACATCCCTGGGCTGTATCTGTCACCGAGGGGGCAGGACAGTGGGTGCAGGGAGTGGGTGGGGCAAGGAGCAGGGACCAGTGAGTGACTGGTGTGGGCAGGGCTGTTTTCTACACACACATCCCCCTGTATTTTCAAGCATTTTTGGGTTATAACCTCCCTTTTTTGGAAGGACTCCTCATAACCCCCCTGAGCCCAGTATCATTAGGATACTGGGGTGCTCCTAATGACATCATCACCCCCCAGATTTCCTCACCCCCTGTTTTTACTCACCCCCAAAGGTGGCACAAAATGAGTGAAAACTGCCCTGGTCAGCAGCTCATTGCTCTGATGCATCTGGACATTCCTCCCCTCAAAATAGAGGGAGGTGTGCCTGAGGATGGGGTGACTTTGTTGTCAACATGCACGTTGGAGTAAAGACTGCTTGAGACCCAAGGTGGATGTAATTTTATTTCACACCAACTCTGGCTGTTCTGATGAGCAGGGAGATTCATCATCATTCAAGACTTCACGTTGTCATCTAAGTACTCCATACAAATACAGTTAATAAATGAAAATACAGATTTCAGCACATACATAACATTGAAATTCACGTTGAAAACAAACAACAACGAGCAAATCTGACCCCTGCATAAAATACCATTTTCCAGTTTCACACTGTAGACAGATCAAAGCAAGAAATAGCAAGTTATGCAAACCAAGTCATTCCCAGCTTGGATATATCACTTTGCCATCAAGGAATGCCTTGCCAATCAAAGTGGCCACTGCCACCCCTTTTAAATTTGATTGAATTCTGTCCATGTAACAAGAGCAGAATTTGATCCTTCTGTTGGAGAGGGCTGTGCTAGTGCTTTGGTGATAAACACCCTATATGCTGAGCTACTGAACACTGCAGTTTACAAAACAGCAAGTTTGGATTATGCTTACTCACTAGCAACCAGGAAAAAAAACCCAACTTTTTTCACAGGCTGAAGTGGACTGAGCTGAATAGTAATAAATGTCAAATCTACAAAATTATTGAGAATCACACACAAATGGAGAAGGCAAATGTAACAAACATTATCAACATGACACTACCATTCATTAGTAAAACTCTGAGAACGTGTAATGACTGAGCATTATAGAGCATTTTGGTTTTATTTGATTACAAGGTCTTCAAACTAAAATTTCATTTAGTTGCAGTATGAGACACACCATTAAGTTGAGCTACTGACCTCAGGTTCCCTTCACAGTGACTGGTGATATGGTTGTTAAAATTCAACATGTGATCCACCTAATCAAATGCTGAGGTCTAGTTCTGAACACGTTTATGAGAGTCAAATGACCCAAATGGTTATTGCAAACTGCTTCCTTTACCTGCCTGGCAATGAATGAGACACTGGGAGCACAGAAGGAGATCACTGATGAGGGATGCAGTCTCCAGGTGTCACAGGAAGGCCACTTTCCAAAGGGGTCCCTCAGAGAGAACTGGACTGTGACCAAGCAGCATCACAGATTTTTCCTGTGTTCTGTTGTTTTATACTTCAGGAACAGTCCAAGATCTGAGCTGCACAAAACCACGTTTCAGCTGGTGTTACACCCCCTGTGACTTAAAGATCTGATCCTTGCTTCATGAAAAAGCATCTGCATACACAGAAGACAATGTAGATGTGCAGTGAGCATGCTGATAAACATCACTAGGGCAGGGATCTCTTTGGCATGACAGTTTAATCTTACTGCCTCCTCAAAGTCCTATTATGTTACCTAAATTGGATCTGTACAGAACAATTATGCAAAAAGGATCATTCTTCCTGAAAGTGGCAAAACCAAATTATGACTTTCCTGTAAAACAACTTTCTCAGATCAGCAGTCTCAGTTAAATGCAGTTTATCAGCAGCAACTCCTGTTTCTTCAGCTCTTAAGAGAGGCAATCAGAGTTCATTTTTCAAAGTTTGGCAGGTAAATTATCTTCCAATTTCACCTCCAGAGCACCTGTACTTGGAGAGATCCTGTGTAACTCGAGATCACTGGCAGACTGAGTCAAAGCCTCAGCACTTATTTTTGAGGCTTTCAGCTGCATCCTGTCATCACTGTCTTCACCCTCAGAGCTGGGACTTATTTCTTGAATTTTCAGGAGATCTCCAGTACTGAAAGTCTTCTCTGTGTTGCTGGAACTCATTCTCAGGGCTCTTTGTGGAAGGCTTTCCTTTCCTGAGCTAATCTTCTGAAGTTTGAAAGGGAGTTTGTCCTTCTCTCCTGCAATATCAACACAGTCAAGCAGACAAACCTGTTCTCCTCTGGTTTTGTTATTATCGACGGGACTACTGAAAGGAGATGACAGGGACAGCTTTTCTTCTTGCTCTTTAACACTGTAAGGAGGAGTGGGCACTTCAAATGTAGCATGAAACTGAGAATAATCAACACGGAAAAAACCATTTTCCAGAGACATTACAGGGAGGAACCTGTGACCCCAAAGGACTTCATCTTCTGTATACGAGGTCCTAGCTTGACACGTCATTCCTATGGGAACAGAGACAAAAGCATGGCATTCTAATGTCAGCAAGCAGACTGGCATCTACAACAAAAAATACAAGGCTAAAAATCAATTGTAGCCTGTAAACTAATAATTTTATGGATTATAAAATGGGGTGATTTTTCCTGGACAATCTTCTGATGTCAATGGAGTGCCTCTAGTTCACTGACTAGAGTCTTACACAAATATTGCATTAAATATTGCAGACTAGAGACCAAGCAAAAGCAGAATGTAAAATTAAAACAGTATCAGCTTGACAGCAACAACAATCTTACAGCTTGTATCATAAAATCTCAGAATGGGCAGGGACACCTTCCACTAGATCAGGTTGCTCAGAGCCCCATCCAGCCTGGCCTTGAACACTTGCAGGGATGGGGCAGCCACAGCTTCTCTGGGCAACCTGTGCCACCCTCAAAGTAAAGACTTTTTTCCTAATATCTAATCTAAACCTACTCTCTTTCAATTTTAACCCAGTCTCCCTTGTCCTTTAAATGCTCTTGCCCCATCTTTCCTGTAAGTTCTCTTCAGGTACTGGAAGGCCACAATTAGGTCACCCCAGAGCTTCTCTTTTCCAGGCTGAACAATCCCAATTCTCTCAATCTTGACAGAGTTTGTAATACTGTTCCTTGGAAGTCACCTTGGGAGAAAGAACTATTGCTTGGCAGAGGCTTCCAGAGTTCTCTGGTGAGGATCAGGTGTGGGGGGAGCTAAAGCTAAATGAAAAATGTAACATTCCATTCCTTCTGTAGGCTAGGCTACACTGAAGCTATCTTCCATGCAACTGTAAATGCAGAAAGGATGAAAATGCACTGTGATTAACCAAAGCTTAACAAATCCTCAGAAGGCAGCAGAGGAAGATCAGAATACTGATGATTTGGACTTCAACAACGTGCACAGATCCTTGATGCAGAGCTTCTTATATAACTAGAACATGTTTTCACAGCATTCATAAAACAATTAAGTTCTCAAAAGACAAGGCCACAAAGTCAGCTGTCATCTGGACAACACCATACTCAAATGGAAAAAAAAAAAAAAGCCCTGCCCGTATTTGTTGATAATCATATGTACCTACAATCTTTGTGGCTGACAAGGTCTGTATTTGTGCTGTAAAACTGGACTCCTTATTCTGCATTCAATTTAATGCAAGCTACACAGAAAAGAGATTTTGCAGCACTGGCAACTTTCTTTCAGAGTGGTGGTCCTTAAATCAGGAGCCTGTGTCTCTTCTTGGATGTACTGGCCAATCTGGGAATCGGGAATGCAGAGCCCTGTGGGGGAGAGAGGTCTCCTATTCACTGGAACAGGCCACTGAAGCTCTGCAGCATATGGCAGGATATTCTGAAGCATCCAGGACTAACAGCTGCCTTGCTAAAAATATCAGGACAAAAAAGAAAAGACTAAAAATTAGAGTATGGGTATTATTCTAAATCTTACCCGTGGTCTCAACGATTCCTTCGAGGATGACAACTATTTCAAATTGCTCACTTCTCAGTGATCTTTGTGAGAGGCAGAAAAAGGGGCTCTCTGAGGTAATTTCATGACAGATGGTTAAAGGGGAAACTAAAAACAGCTGGTCGGCTCCAGTTCCAAATCCAACATCCAGTTCACACTGGTCTAGTGGCAGAAACTCTCCCTCCGGTGTCTGCCTGGACTAAAGATAAAAAGATGATTTAGTAATCACCACGTGAGGCAAAACATGAAATCAGTGCAATGAAGTTTAAACCTGCCTCTTCCATGACATTATCATCTACATATATTAGCTCTGGGCTCTTCATAATGGAATACAAGTAATGCTAAATACTACAAGGCTGCTGTGTAAGAACAATTTTGACTCTTCTTATTGTGCCCTAGGATTCATCACCATCTACAAACTTTACCATGAGTTATATATGTGTGTATATACTTCAACAAAAATGTCATGTGCCACACTACAGGCCTTGCAATGGATGTTCAACAGGAATATCCTGCAGCAAAAGGTCCTGTTATCAAAAATAAAATCTGCAAGCTGAGCACATTTGAATCTGTTGCTTGAATTCATGTTCCATTATTTTTGTATGTTACTGACTTTTGTTTGGCAGATGGCATATGATGTACTAACTCAAAGGTAAACATGGCAATGGTACAATATGTCTGGTAAGTGATGTTTCCACAAAACCACCTGAACTGATGCTGATGATGCAGTCATCCCTTGCCAATTTGCATGTACCACCTACTCTAAGCTGACCTTAATAATGAACTTATAATATTATTAACTTAAGTGCCCCATTTGTCTTCCCATCATTTCATGGGTCCAATAAAAACACTGATATGATAACTTCCCTCCACCCCTTAGTGTTCCCTCCAAATTTTCTTGGTGTTCAAAGTATAACTAAAAATGACATCAGTTGGCCAGGCAGCTCCTCAGCTCAGTCTCTGAAGGTCTCTGGTGGAAACTGCCCATTAAAATTAGAAGCTTTGCACAGCCAACACAAAACCTCTTTAAAATCCTTCCTGCTTATTATTTGATTAAAAAGCACTTAACTCTTAAGGAAGACGAGTACTGATTATAAATGGTAGACTATTCTGTATCTACTAAATAAATTTAATGGTGTTGCATTCATATTGACAAATGTATTGGTTCCACTGCTTGGAAACACCATTCCTTGAGGTCATGTCAAAGGTAGCAGTTCTGCCATCAACTTAAATCCAATTAGTATTATTTTACTAGTCTTTAAAAACACTCCCTAACCAACTAGTGTATCTTCATATTGTCCTTCCACTCCACATGTATCTTAAAAATGCTGATGTTATAACTGCCTGATATTTACTGGTGATTACATAACCAGTTAGGAAGCTGCCAGAATATTAATTACAATGCACGATTTCATTTATGTGCAGTGTGTTTGTTTTTCTGCTAAGGAAAAAAAAAAATTCCTAACTAAATAACCAAGTTCTCCCTTACACAAGAGGACAAGAGCCAGTTTCTCCACTGCTGATGAAGACAGAGAAAACATCAGCTGGTTTCTCGTAAAAGCATTCTCACAGATTAGTTGTGATTTGAAACATAAAGGACAATGCTATGAAATAAAAATGATCAGAACCACTACACATACCGGTCGTGACAGTCTCTGTTATGGGCAAAGGTATAACCAAACTATTGCTAAAACATCTCTTTTCCTGAGACAACCTGCAGAACCAAGCTGCAGAACTACACCCCTGCTTTGTTGCCTGGCTGCTGCTCCTTCCATGGGTGCCCAAATTCCTTGGCTGTGCATGATCTTTGCTCTTTGCTCCACGGTAACAAGGCTCGACATGAGCTGCAAGAACCAACATCTAAAACCTCAAACTGTCCCAAAGTTTTATCAAATACATCTACCTGGACAAAAAATGTGCCTATTTGCACAAAAACTGCTGCCTGACTGACTTAAGAACTTTGTTTGATCTACAAACCATTTTTCTCTGTGGAAGAGTCTTCGATCAAATCCATTCAAAAGCAAACAAATCCAGCGAGGATGATTAGAGGTAACAGATCTGGGAGAAAGCAAAAGGTTGTGTTTGAGGTATTCAGTATCTTACACACAGGATTGATTTATGCAGGCCATGGAGAATTTTTAAAAGAAACTTTGTTAAATAAAAAAGCAATTAACCTGAATGAAGAGAGCTTAATAGCCCCAATATGTCAGGCTCCCAGCCAGTGACCTTTGTTGCACATACACAGCTTTACTCAAAGGATCACAAAACAAGGCAGAGGACTATAAACTGTCAGCAAGAAGTCTGGAAGGAACACTTGTGATTCTTTATTTTGACTCATATAACACAAAGCCAAGCAAATTTCGCAGATCAATACAATGCTTGAACAAGGGCACAATTACTTAGAAATGCCCCAGCTTGCATTTTAAATGTGGTCAGAGGTAGAGAATCTAAAGGTTTAGATGAATTTCTCCAAAGGTTAAGTTCTTCATGTCTAAAAAAAAAAAAAAGACTCCCGTGTCTTTAACTTTCTGCCACTGGATCTTTGTTTTGTTTTTTATTACCAGGCACACTTCCACTGCATCATCACTTTGTTTTAGTGAACAAACACCTTATGTCCTTCAAATCTTCACTCCTATCCTGTATTCATTCTTATTGCTTTTCTAAACCCTGTTGTTTATGCACATTCTCCTTTAACTGGACATGATGCAGTTTTATTTTTATTAACCCTCTGTCACTTCACTCCTTAGAGAACTCGCATAATTATGTTTTGATACCCAGGTGGGCTCATTAAGCATTGGAGTATAAAAAAACTGGGATGCAAAAGATGCAGCACCATCGAGCTTAATATTGTAGTACATTGTAGAGAAACTCAGGAATCTGGAAAATGCTAAAGTGGCATGTGGTCATCTGCCAAACAGTACTAGGGTATTTTCAGTACTGGCATTTGAGAGGAATCATCTCACCTATCTGGGCTTCAGCTCCACACTTGGGCTATCAGCTTGCAAGAAGTATTTTTAATACTATTGTTAGCACATGTTGAAAACAGGCTATGATGATTTTACAGTCCTCAGCTTTCTGAATCAAAACCATCTGAAACACTACACAGAGCACTTTACACTCCAACACCATCATGTTTATCAATCACACCTGTAATCCCATCAACATAAGATAAGAATAGCTGGCGTAATTAAGTTTTAAAAAATCAATACTGATCACCACACTGCCTGAGGCACATGAGTAAGGTCCAGAAACCAAGAGGCAGAAAAATAAAGCTCACTGTGACACTGAAAAGACCACGATCTGAAACTGCAGGGTTTTCAGCAGCCAGTTCAAACAGCTTTTTACTGTTTCTCACCCCAGAATTTTGCTTTTTCCTTCTTCTACAGTACTCGATGTAAATTAGAAAGACTCAGGTTTCTGGAGAAGTTTTTGCTGAGACACACACAGTTAGTTTTGTAACTGTTCTCCAAACTCACCACGACCCAGCCTAAAAAGAGCTCCAGACTTTTGCACGACATCACTACCCTGTGCTGCTGCACAGTCCCTGGACACAAAGAAAAGCCAGCACAGTGTGGTGACAGTGGTGGCACCACTGCAATCTCCTGAATATCTTAGGGCATACATCACACTGTCAGTAAATGCCATTCAGACAGACTCAGGTTGGTGTACTTTATTTACAAAGGGTAAAGAGCTCCATTGGTCCAACCAAAACACTACATTCACTACTAAAAACATCTCCTATCTCAAGGACAAAAGTGTGATAAGACACTTGAACAGCCACTGTTGACTGCTAGAATGATGTGTCCAGTTCAACAGGCACTTTCACAAAACGAGGAGGATTTACAGAAAGCCACAGGAACTAATACCACACCTTGCAGTGAGGACTGAGGGGGCAGCTGGTGCACATTCACTTTTAATTTTTCCACTGTTCATAGCTTATATTTGCCAAAGGTTGCAAAGCAGCTTTAAGACAAGTCATGGGCATGACAACTGTACAAAAAAAAAAATCAAGAACTGCTCACTGATTCATTGTCTAGCCTATCCTAAGCTGGCTATCCTAAGAGAAATTGGTCAAGCAGATCCATCAATGTCCCTGAGTTTTCTGTCCCAATCATTTGCATATCAGCATTGTGTAGCAATAGATTGTCAGCAGAAAGCACACTTTGTATATTCAGTGTCTTATTTCAAAAAGAATTTACAATGAGCTACCATCACTGTAAAAACAAAACTATGACACTGCTTTTATTCCACTTTGACTTGCATTCCAGCTTGAGAGGAGGCTTTCTGCTAATTTTGAAGTTAGAGAGCAACAAAAAACATGGTTTAGCTAGCTTTCCAATTCCTACAAAAATTCCTCCAGTGTAACTCCTGACAGCTTGTTCCCATATATATCCAACATTTTTTTGAATCTTAGTAGATTCCCCATTTTAAATGGTATTCTGCACCAAGAAAAATTAACATCTCAGTCAAGTGTTGTGCCCAGAACAGAAGGAAAACAGCCTTCCATATTTACCACTGCTCCATCACCTACTGCTTCATGTTTATTTCTGCAGATTATTAAAAAAGACAGTTGCTCCAAAGAGTGGGTTACCAGGTAGAGTATGAACATTTATAACACTCAGATACGACATTCTGAAATTAATGTTATCATTGGGATCCCACTTCTGACAGTCCTCCCCAGATGTGCTCCCATGACAAGACACAGCTGCTGAGAGCTGCTGTGTTGCTCCACCTCAGCAATTCTATACAGTGTTTTTCTTCCATTCAGCTCCATCTGATTTATCTTCCAGACCTTCGTGCCTGCCAAATTCCACTGTCTCCTTATAATTTATTTGTTTTGTTATGATCTTTGAGTTTCAGTTTTCTTGCGTTCTGAATTATGCTAACCGTCGTCAGTGATTATTAAATAGGTACTGATGACAATCAAAGGGTCTTTCCACTAAAGCACCTGTACAATCCCTCTGAAATGCTAGGAGGTCACTAGCTGGATCACTGGGATAAAGCTCTGCAAGTTCAAGATCACCGAGTTTCCCCAAGGGGAAGAGGAGGTCAAGGCTGATATTTGTCCTTAACCAATTCTTTCTTTCCAGCCATCACCTGCTAAGGAGCATGCCTTAGTACCCTTCCTGCAGCTATCCTGCATCCTGCCACATCCATCCTTCCTGCCAGCCTCACAAGCCACCGGAATGCCCCTGGGAGATCTCTGATGAGGCTGTTTTTCCCTGTGCCAGCTTGGCTCTTCCCTGGCTCCTCCTATGGCCAGCCACTGCGACTTCTTCACAGTCCTTCGCACTGCCCCTCTCACTCACACACCGAGGGCCAGGGCAGCTCTCCCCGGGCCAGGGCAGAGCCCACCAGAGCAGCAGCAGGGGCTGCACAGGAGAAGCCCCACGACAGCTGCACCAGGGACACAACGCCGCACTTTGCTCACGCTGCCCACTGCAACCCGGGTGCCCTGTGCCACCCGCTGTCGTGCCAGCCCTTACCTTGATCAGCTTGCAGCGGATCTGGGCGGACACCATGTGGCTGTTGCGGAGGTTGCCGACACGAAACATGAGGCAGAGCCTCCCGTCCCGCTGCGAGATGACCGCGGCGCGGCTGAACATGAGCGTCTCGGCTCGCTTCTTGGGCTGGGACATCTTGATGAACATGCAGCCGATGAGGAAGGCATCGACCACGGAGCCCAGCAGCGACTGGAAGAGGAAAAGCACGATGCCCTCGGGGCAGCGCTCGGTGATGTAGCGGTGCCCGTAACCGATGGTGGCCTCGGTCTCTATGAAGAAGAGGAAGGCGGAGGGGAAGTTGTACACGTTGGCCACGCAGGGGCTGTAGGTGTCATCGTGCGCCTGGTGCAGGTCACCTCGCAGGTAGGCGATGCCCCACCACATCGAGGCCATCACCAGCCAGGCCACCGTGTAGGTCAGCAGGAAAATGAGCAGGTTCCAGCGCCACTTGAGGTCCACCAGCGTGGTGAAGAGGTCGGAGAGGTAGCGGCTG
>NW_021940764.1:1005780-1027234 GCF_001715985.3 Manacus vitellinus | reverse complement strand
AGGTGCAGTGCCCAGCGAAAGACTTGTCTCGCTCAGATTTGGACGCGAGGAGAAATCCTGTGTGATGGCCATCGGTACTCGGGCCCTGTTTCCTACAGGTGTATTGTCTGACCTTATCGCTGGGGTGATCTTCTCCCGGCAAGATGTTAAACTGCTTTCTGAAATGGGATCTGCTGCTTTGGATGATATTAATCTGGATTACAGAAGCTTTGTGTTGTATTAAGCTGTGAACCACAATAGGTTTATCTTCCGAGGTAATGGGGATATGCCAAATCACATTATGCTTCTGTTTAATCCCCCACTTTGACCCCATGTAGAGCATCAGAGGGAGATTTCAACACTCAGTTCATTTACTTGAAAAACTCACTTAGGTTTTGATACCCAGTTGGACTAATTAATTGTAGTGGTAGAAAATACGGGGTGCAAAACAGAGGTGGCTGTTGAGCTTAATATTTCAGTATGTTGTAGAGTAACTCAGGAATCTGGAAAATCCTGACTAGGTATATGCTAATTTGCCATGCAATACTGTGGTATTTTCAGGAAGCTATTTTAAAAAATGTTGAATTGGAAAACCATCAGACTTGCAATCAAAGTATCAGAGATTTATCTGCAAGTAGAAACACGAGGAACATCCTTTGTTGCATTTAGCAAAGAGCTGGAGTATCACACGTTCCTTTGTAATACTTTATGTGTGCTGCTATGGCAGGTTTTTTTAATGCAAATATTTGTCTGATGAATTTTTGTAAGCATGAAAAAGATTGTAAGTGCCTTGGAATACAGTGTTTCATCTTGGACTGATAATTATAAGCATAAATTCAATTTTGCCTTTTTTAAAAACAATTGCTCTGGAGTCATTTGCTCTCAGTGACAAGAGAAATCTGCACTAAAAGCATCTAAAGCAATTTCTGAGCAATGGAGAAGTAGCCTTACTTGTTGAAACATTCTTAGTAGCTGTGACCAAGGTTGATAGAGTGACAGTCTTACTATTAGCTTTAATGGAATTGTAGTATGGTGTTCATCAGAATTCCAGGGGGACATACATTCCTTTGAGATGTGCTTTTAGGAAGCCACAGAACATCTTGTGAAGTGGCATCTTCCTGCCTGCTCTCTCTGTTTCTGCATCTGATGTTTATCAAGGCTTTTAAACATCCATTCTCTTCTGTCTTTCCAGACAGTTACTTAGACCTGTGAAAACTACCTCTCTAGAGGGATGCTCTCTTTAGCATCAGCCTTGTCTGAGATACAATATGGTTATTGTCTAACCTGGTATTTTTCATTGTTTTACTTGTGCAGAAGAATAACTGCAGAACTCTGCTCGATTTAGGTTAAACTGAACACTTGAGGGAAAGATGTACTAGGAATTCACTATTTTTACCTGCTGGCCATTTTTCTCACATGCTTGAGCTTAGGTGCTATGTTTGCTCGTTTCAGGGCTGCCTCTGAATCACAGTCCAGAAAGAAGAAACAGTTGTGTTGATTGAAGCTGAACATTTGCCTCTAAGATTAAGAACAAAGCCATGCCAGTGCTTTCTGAAGACTCAGGTAACTAAACTACATGTTTTCAACAGAACAGTGACTGAAATCTTAGTGTATGTGTTTCACACAGGAAATCAGTTCAAACTGGCACGTTGTTCTAGAACACAGGGTAGTTAACATGAAGGGGAAACTTAAAAGGTGATGTTTTTTAAAAAATATACATTGCTTTGGTAGCTTTTGCCTTAACATGATAATTGTTATATCTTAAGCTGTGTTTGCCACTTATGAGGGGAGCATTGCAAAATGAGTGGTAGATAAACACAGGTCTCTGCAAACTTGATAATCACCAACGTGGTACCCAAGTAAGTGTAGTGGCTGTTGAGTCTGCAGTAGAAGGTCCTGTGAGAAATGCTGTGTACAATGTTTTCCTTCTGTCCTGAATCTGAATTTAGGATTGCATGAAACTTTGGCCCTTTTGACATCTCAGCTAAGACCTGACTCAAATCATAAAGAGGAAATGGGATTCCTTAGGGATGTCTTCAGTGAAAGGAGTCTCAGCTACCTCATGAAGGTAAAAGTTTATTTAAGTATGTACATTTCCTTACAGTTTACTTATTCTCTGTATTTATCAACTTATTCTCTTGATTTAGCAACCATTTACTTTGCCAAAGCTGCTTTTTTTTTATGAATCCCATACCAACCAAAGTATGTGTGTTTAAGCACAAACATTAAGAACATTTGACAATTAACATATTTTGTTCAGGAAGAAACATCTCTGCTCTGATTGCTAAAATGAAGATACAGTGCCCTGTAACTAAAAAGTAGTCTGAGGTGGCTGCATTTTTTTTCCTTACACTGCTAAAGTCTTAACAGATTTTCTGGCTGTCTGAAACTATCACGAGTAAAAAGAAAACTAGAAGACTCCTAAACAAAAAAAGTAACTCCCAGAGAGATTATTTTCCTGACACATCTCAGAAAAATTATATTCCTGAAATAGAAAAATATTCTGGTGTAGGTATATTTAGAAAGTTTTGAATCTGTCTGTAGAAATATCTCTGAATAATCTTTTTCAGATTCATGAAAAACTCCGTCATTATGAAAGGCAGAGTCCAACTCCTGTTTTACACAGTGCAGCAGGATTAGTTGAAGATGTAAGTCAAAAATTCCTGTCTCCTGCTTTTCCTGTTATTTAAGCCTGCTTTTCTAACACATCAGAGCTTTGCAGTTGGATCTTGTTTGGTGGACTCCTTTAATTTTGGGGCTGTACATTTTTATTTTGAAGGTAATAGAAGAGTTGCAGACTGCACCAGTGAACAATGAAGAAAAAGAGCTACTTCAGCTGTTGTCAACACCTCATCTCAGGGTAAAAAAACACACTGGGGACTTTAACAAAATCCCTTTGCACAATTGCAATGGAACATTTTGTAGCAGAAAAATTTTATTGAAGTGTCCCTAAGAGAAAGGAAAAACCTCTTGCAAACTGTAGTTCTGTTCCACTGTGATTTCCTGCACAGGTTGTGGGATGCAAAGGGAATTAAGAAGACACAGCCTTTCCTGCATAATGCATCAGGCTGTCTTCCCTCTGTCCCCTCCTTAATATTTTCTGAGGGAGCAGAATAGAAAAGGAAACCTTTTTGCTTCTCATAGTCCACTCAGGTTTTTTTTAGGCTGAACTTTGTTGTTGCCTGGATTTATTATAAGTATGAACATATACCAGTATATAGTTTACCTGATGGCTAATGTAATTGTTGAATCTTTTTTGGAGGTTTTGTGGTGAGGGTGGAAAGGGGGAGATTTAAGTTTGCTGTAAGATTGGAAACATGAGAACTGGGAGCTGTAATATTGCTGCATTACATTACTATTTTTTATTTCCTTTATGCAGGCAATGCTTGTAGTACATGACACTGTAGCACAGAAGAACTTTGATCCAGTCCTTCCACCTCTGCCTGATAACTTTGATGATGATTTTGATGAGGAATCAGTGAAAATTGTTCGGCTAGTGAAAAATAAAGAACCCTTGGTACATATTAGATAACCCATTCCTAGTCATAGAACTCTATAGTGCAAAGGTGTTATTGTGAGTATAGAGGAGACACTTGAAGATGCTGTCAAATAACCAGCAAAAACTAGGAGAGTGTTCTGAAGCCAGTAAAGTAACATAAAAAGAAAACTTTGGTAAATACACCTTCACAATTTTGCATTGGGATGCTTTATGGACATGGGTTTATAATACAAGTTAACACAGGGAACACTGTCTCTGAGGAAATTGTATGTGTTGAAGTGATTATGCTTATTATATGTATTAATTCTTTTCATTCTAACATTCAGTGACTTAATATATTCATTTGCATTAAAGTCAGTAACATGTGGTAAGAGTATGTTTTGATACCTGACAATATAATGTAAACATTATATTGTCAAGGTACAAATGGAAATGGATGAATTGATTTCCTAAGAAAAAACAATTGTGTTGGGGAATAAATATGCTTTTTGTATATGACAGTAGTAGAAGAGAGCAGTGCTAAAGCTCTTGCTAAAGCTGATTAAAGCTTTATATTGCCAGCAGAGCTTGGGGAAGGGAAAAAAAAGATCTAATTATTTGGCTTTTGTTGCTTTTATATGTAAAAGTGCTGCCTGTATTGTATAAAGATTAGAAGACAAAGTTTGTTGTAACAAATCCTGTTTTGCACACTTGAGTGACTTGATGACCACAATAATGTAGGTAGTGTAAGCACTCAGCAAAGTCCACAGAAAGGAAGGGGTGTGTACCTTCCCATAATGGGGGGGCAAAAGTTAAATAACAGTGAAAACTGTCAAGGAGAAAGAGAAAATCAATTGAAAAATTAATCCCAGTTTAAAAGATGAGGTAGTGTACATGTTATCTCACTGCTTGCTGTATTCTAAGCAAATTTCTTACAGTTTCTTGGTGGGGGGGTTGTTTTATTTCAGGGAGCCACCATCAGAAGAGATGAGCACACAGGAGCTGTGGTTGTGGCAAGGATCATGAGAGGTGGTGCAGCTGATCGCAGTGGTATGAGCAGTGGTAAATTTCTGAAGGAAGGGGGATTTTAAATTGCATTTGTAAACTTCTGAAGTTTCCTAAGCGTGCACTTGGCGTTTCTGTATTTCATCAGTGATCTATTAATCTACTTACATGGGGTTTTTTCTGAAATGGCTGCTAGGAAAAAAATGCAAACAAAGATAGAAGGAGTAGGTTCAAGCTCTAGAAGAAAGAAAAGAATGTTTTTTACTTTTAATTTTGGTTTATTCAGGTTGTTATGTGTTGTTTTCTGTGGGCTTTACTGAGAAATTCTTTTATGTTGGTTAACAGTAGCTATAATAAGTACAACATTTCTTACTGAACTGGATAAGCAAACCTAAAACTTGTAGAGTCTCTTCATGGCTTGTTAAAAAAAATGAGTCTAGTGTTCATTCTAGTGTTGATCTGTCGTGTCAGTCCTGCCTTTACAGTCAGCAGTGTGTTTCCTGACTTTACAGGATTTTGATCATCCTCATGCAACTATTCCAATTTTATATTCTTAATGCTGATGGAAATAGAGGCAGTGGTTTTCCAGAGCATCTTGCCACATGTTTAGCTGCATGCTGGTCTCCTTTTAAGACTGATGCTGCATGAAAAAAAAATGCCATGTGGAATAAGGGCAGGAGACTTGGAGGCACATTGCCAACAAAGGCAATAGTATTAAATCCATCAAGCTGGATGAGGGAGGAGAGGAGGTACATGCTAATGACTTAGGCTGGACATCAGAGGAGTGGTAGACCTATTTTAATTTATTTGCCATCTTTTCAGGTCTTGTCCATGTTGGAGATGAACTAAGAGAAGTCAATGGTATTACTGTGCTTCACAAACGACCGGAAGAAATAAGTCAGATTTTGGTCTGCACTGATTTTCATTTCAAGATCTTTTCTGTTGGGTGATCTAGTAATTACAATAGATGATAAAATTTAACCATGAGTTTTAAATATAGAGCTAAAAGATGCAATCCCTGCTTGTCTTTGCATTAAGAGTTTTTCTTCTCCCAGTGGATTAGTCTTCTCCTTTTGACTTCAGAAACTTCTGCGAACTGGATCGGTACCAAGTAAGATACAAATATAAAGTTAACATGTTGCTCTGTCAAGAACGTCCCTTTAGTGCTTTGTTTATGACAAGCAAATTGCAAATTATAAGTACATTCCTGTTTGTCTGTGTTTCCTTTTTAGTCTGTGCAGAATAGCAGGCTTCTCTGGGACACAGTTCATCTTATCCAGAATAAGGCATCTAAAATAGATCAGATAAACCTATTCTAGATTTCTGATGCATCCAGAAGTGCTTTTTAATTTACTATAACTAATAGTTGACATTTACTAGCAAAGATTTCTAGAATGAAAGTAGATGTTTGTTTTGTTGATGTTTAGTCTGCAAAAACTTAAGTTAGTCTCATACTAAAAGCCACAGAAGTATTTAACACCCTGTGAACTCTAATCCAGAAGTTAATGCAGTTGCTAAAAGCAAATGAAGGAATTTTAAGGCAGATCTTAATATGTTCTAGCCAAGTAGTTACTGTGGATGTCTCCATGGGTAAGACACTGTTGTGGAAGATTCATGGAACATCGTGATTGTCTCTGTAATGAAGTTAAAATAGTGGATTAGCTTGGCCTGTTACTGTTCTGAGAAGAAGAGACAGCTGCTAGCTCCTTAACTGGAGCTTGAATAGTCTGCATTGTATCCTTGTCCTGCTTTCAAAAGTAAAAATCATTTCTCTGTTTCTCAGGCTCAGTCTCAGGGGTCAATAACGTTAAAAATAATTCCGGCCATCAAAGAAGAAGATCGACTAAAAGACAGCAAGGTACTGAAATGCTGCAGCACACATTTTCCTGTTGATACATTCTGGCATCTCTGTAAAGGCAACATTCCTGCTGTGTCAGTGAGAAGTGTCACAGACACAGAATTGAACTACAAAGCCAGTGGAGTGGTTTCTTGTGCAGTGCTCTTTTATTGAATAGAATTACTTGGATGAGTTTTCTCCTCTTCATCATCTTGGCACATGTTCTGTCATAGCATTTCTGAAATCCAGTGTCTTCTTTTTTTGTTCATGTAGTTAAAATTGGTGTTCCTGCTAGTCTTCTCTTACCATCCCAGCTGCAGTCTGTTCATGATCTCTGGGCATTTTGCCATTCCCTTGAGTCAGATTAGCCCTATCTACTGCCAGAGCTGCATCCATCATGTGACCCCCCATCAGCAAACTTCAGCACACATCTCAAAGTGCTTTATCTGAAGCACTTGATCCACTTGATCATCTCCTTGAGAGGGAATCCCTGTTCAGCTGGTCCCTTACAAGATTCCTCTGTCAGCCTCTTTCTGCTTCCCTGCTCTTGGTTGCCAGATTTTTCTTTGAAGCCCACAGGTCACTTTTTAAAGTGATGTGTTAAGTAGTGTTAAGATACAAATCCAAAGGTGAATAGTAGATTTTGATGTATCAAAGGAACATTTTAGGGACAGTCTTCATAATTGGGCAACTTGACAGTAAATCCATTTTTATTGTTTTCTCCCCTTTTTTTTTCCTCCATTTCTCTATTGCATTTTCTACTTGATGTAGGCTGTGGTCTGTGTTTCTTGGGGCTTTTATCTTTTGAGTCTCATGTTCCACAATGCCAATATATAATGACTGTGTATGTACTTGAAAGTTAAGTTTATTTTTCTGCATGAGTGCTTAAGTCATAATACAGCTGTGCTCGAAGGAGAGATGAAGTGTATGTACAGTGTTAGCACTGGGGAAAGCCTTTTAAAGGCAGCTTGAAATTCCAAATAGGACAGGAAGAAATGATGTTTTACTTTCTTTTACAGGTATTTATGAGGGCACTTTTCTGCTATAACCCCAAAGAAGACAAAGCCATCCCTTGCCAGGAGGCTGGGCTGCCATTTAAGAGGCGACACGTCCTAGAAGTTGTGAGCCAAGATGATCCCACATGGTGGCAAGCCAAGCGTGTTGGAGATACCAACCTCAGGGCAGGCTTGATCCCCTCCAAGCAGTTCCAAGAAAGGTCTGTCAGCAAAGCTGATAGATTTATTTGTTTTCACACATTGATTTTTATGCCTTTTTTTTTTTTTTTGACAGAAAAAGAAGGGCAGGGTCATGCCAGAATGAATACAGATGCTTAGAGAAAAGCACTAAAAAGCTCTATTCTCTTATAGAATAAACTTCCTGGTTTGCTTTGGATAGTTTGCTGTGGACTTAACACTTTGTAGCATGAAAACAGAAACACTTGCTAAATGAACATATGAAATGAGATGTGGAATATCAGTCTCTTAACCTTCTTGCCTTATGGAGAGACTGCATTTCACAGCCTTGTACATCCACAGTATGAGGGAAAATGTTGATTTATTGTAACTATTTCGAATTTATGCATGTAGTAATAGTAAAAAATATATCTGATCTCTCTTCTGGCTCCTCAGGGAGTATTTAGCTTGGACTGGGATACCTTCTAGAGCTTGAAGCTTCTCTGCTTTCACAGCAAGATATGTGTATCTTCTCAAGCAAAAATACCCCTCAGTTCTTGTCTTTAAATATCAGAAGTCTGATATTTAAGTCTTATATTTAAGAAGGAATCTGATTTAAGCCAATCACTGGATGTGATTCTTACTGCAAATCACTGGATGTGTCTTCTTTGAATTGTAGGTGTGAACAGAGGTGGGGTGTCTAAGAACTAAAACAGGTCTGATTCTATTCTGGCCTCCACAATTTCCATGAGGTTTCTAGCAGAGGACTTGGCTCTGCTATATGAAAGCTCACAGTTTTAAAGAAAGCCCTTTAAATTGCTGAATCAGAGACATTTTAAATTTTAAAGGAAAAGCTCTGTTTTATTCTTTATTTTCAATGCTAGGTGTATAACATGCTATAAATCCTCTATAATTCTGAGCTGACACATCTAAAATACAGTTATTTTCTCTTCAGACGACTGACTTACAGAAGAACAATAGGCACTCTGCAGAATGCCAGAACTCTGAAGAAACCATTATGTAAGTCTGTTCTGTTCTTTCTGTAATGTTTTGGTACTTAGTATTCTTTTGCTACAAAGAGGAGGGAAGATGCTCAACCCAATTATAAAATAACATTACTGATTTAAATGAAGCTTTTTCAAATTAGTTTCCATTACACTTATTGTAATGAGGATTGCTACTTAAGCCTTTTCTCAGATGTTCCCAAGACAGTTAAACTGATAACTGCTTAGAATACTAAATTGCAGCCCAGAAATCTTTAATCAGTTGGTAAGGGTATATTACTTCAGTTCTCTTTTTTTTTTTTAAGATAGAAAAGCCTGTTAAGCAATCAGACCAGAAGAACCTTCCTTTCCATTCTCTCTAATTTTGCTCAATTATTTGTCTGTCTTTTAATATCATTCCAACTCTGCCTTTCATGCTAACTACAGATGATCAGTCCTCTGACAAAGGTAGGTCCTCTCCTGCATCCAGAGGGTTTTCTAAAACACTTGCTACACCCTTAAACAAAGGGAAAAGTAGATGTATTGTTCCTAGGACAGTTCCTTTATGAATTATTATTTAAACTAATTTAATTCAGATTGATGACTTAAGTAATGATAACTTCCAAATTTGCTCTTGATTCAAGAGAAGAGATTTGTGTCTTCTGATACACGTTCTGTAGGTTTCTGAGTGAGCTTGAAAGAGTTAAATACAGTCTTTGTATCTGGCATGTTTAAAAAATAAAGAAATATTGGGGTTCAGCATTCTAGGGCACCTCTATCAATCCAAAGTGATTTGTCTTCATTGCTCATTTGGTCTGTTTTCTGCATTATTTTCATTATAAGCAACTGTGGTGGGCTCATGCAGTTTGTATGTCACTGTGCCTTTCCAAATATCAGGTATTTCGTGTTCAGCTCTGCATGCTGTAGTATTTTTCCACATTGCACATGCTTCTTGAGAATCATATTCCTGGTATCCCTCTCTGTGCCCTACCCCCAACCTCCTTGCTTTTTAATTTACAGAGGACTGTGACTGTGAAGGATATTTCAATGGACAGTACATAGGTGAGAAACCAAAATCCCTTTCCCCTTCCCTAACACCCTCACACCCCCCTCTCCCCAACATAAAAACAAAACAAACAAAAAGCAAAAACCCACCCAAAAAACCCACCTCCACATTAAAAAGTGAAAATTTGCCTATGTTGACTTTTAACCCCCAAAATTACCACAAAGTAACATCTAATTAATTTATAATATATTATATTAATATATGATATATATATAGCATATACAATATATAATATATATAATATATTATATATAATATATAAAAATAAAAATATATGTTAATATATTAATTAATTATTAAAAATATATGCTATATAATATATATATATATAATATCTATAATTACATAATATATGTATTTATACATATATAATATATTATATATACATATTAACAAATAATACATTATATTTTAATATATTAATTAATTATTAATAAATATATGCTATATAATATATAATATCTATAATATCTATAAATTACATGATATATGATTATACATATAAATATATATAATATATTATATAAAATATATTACATATTAACAAATAATATAATATATTTTAATGTTAATTATATATATTTATATATAAATGTAGTACATAAATACAAATAAAAATAAATATATAAATAAAATATATTAATATTATCTATTATGTATTATACATTATATATTAATGGTTTGACATTAAAATGTTAATTTGCCATACATTCATAAACTAGATTATCTCTGTGAAGAGGCATAGCTGGGCTTTGGCATAACCAACTGAAGGTGATATGAGGGGGTTTTTATTCTAGTTTGGGTGCTTGGTTTTCTACATCATATGCAAATTCTCATCTATAATATTAGCAAATATGCACTGATTTGATTATTTAAAAAATAATTGGTGGGAGTAACTTGCATTCCAAGACAGTAACTTGTAGCTGAACGAGCTGGAAAATGTGGATACGTGGAGACAGGTCTGAAAATCTGGGTTTTTTTCCTGCCCAGCTGGTTTACGGAGGAGCTTCCGATTGAGTCGAAAAGAGAAGGAGAACAGTGTGAATGAAGGCAAGCAAGCAGAGCAGGCTGATGGAGCAGAGTTCCTCACATATGAAGAAGTCACAAAGTATCAGCAGCAGCCTGGGGAACAGCAGAGGCTGGTGGTTTTGATTGGTAAGATGCACAACTGGTGCAAAATTCTTCGCCTTTCTCCTTCTTCCCTCATCACCTGCACTGCAAAGGGCTTTCTTTCAGTGTTTTGTTTGGGTTTTTTGTGGGTCCTGGTGGGTTTTTTAAAAGGTTTTTCTGGTTTTGGTCAGAGGTTGCTCTTTTATTTCAAACTACATTAAAAAACAAACCAACCAACTGAAAAAAAGCAATCAAACTCACCAAATCCTCCTAAAAATAATGATGCAGGACTATTTCTCATTTTTCTGATTCACCTTCCATTGATTCTCACTCAAACATGTACACTTAAGCTATTGGAACAATTGATGAAGAGGTAAATGTTAAAATTATCTAACAAGATCTTGCATGCAACTTTAATTCAGTAGGTTTATCAGCTTTGTGAGAAGCAAGTTTCCCAGGATGGCCTAGAAATCAAGGGTATCCCACAGAACCTGAGTGCTAAGATTACAGATTTTCTGACTTGGTGTCTGCCAAATGTTTGTCCAACAGCCCTTCAAGGAATTCAGTTTGTTCCTGGTGATGTTCTTCAAAGTAGAATCTGATGGAGCAGGTCATGAGGCCTCTCATGTCCAGGTTTCTTCAGGCACATTCCCAAATCATGTTATTTGTGTGAAGCTGATACATTTATTCCCTGCAGTATTCCATGCCACACAGAAATCAGTCAATCAGTTTTATTTTATTAGGTTGCTTGGGGGCCAAATTAAGTGAGCTCAAGCAGAAGGTTGTGTCAGAGAACCCACAGGAGTATGGGGTTGCAGTTCCACGTGAGTAAAATTTACTAACTTGTGTGTGTTTATTTATTCCTTCAATGCTGTCTAATAAATATAGTGCCAGCTGCACTGATGAATGATAATTTGTGTTCTGACTGTTGATTACATGCATGTTTTAGGAGGAGTTAAAATTATTTTTCTCTTTGTAATATACTATGTTTGCCCTTAATAGATGAATAAATCATTATGTGACTTTACACGTGTGCATTTTGGAATTCTGCCAGATCAATGGGGGTTTTTTTTGAATTGTGTTTTCCCAAGTGAACAGATTGCATTTTCTCAGTGTCTGTTAAAAGAATGAAAAACTCAGTAGAGGAAGTAAAAAACAGACTGTGACTTGCAGAAAGAGCTGGTGTGAAAAACTAGTATGTTCAGAAAACATTGTTTGCAAAGGCTGATATGTCTCACATGTCTTGCTTCCATTCTCTTCTAGATACAACCAGGTCAAAGAAAAGTCATGAGAAGGAGGGAGTAGAATACAATTTTGTCTCTAAGCAATCATTTGAGACAGATGTGCAGCAAAACAAGTGAGTTAATTTTAAAACACTGGTACAACTGACTATTTAAAAATATACCTCATTCAGTCTTGCATGATGTGGACACCAAAATGGGATGTCAGGTTGGAGTAGCTGTGTTAGAGGGGTTCTGCTTTCCAGGTCAAAAGCTCTTGATTCCATCTGGACTGTCAGAGCAAACTCAAAGATTTAGTGAGAAGCAAATCAGGAATAACATAAGATGGAAGGATTGCAGTCCACTTCCTGACTAGCTTTATTCTATTTTCTGTGAAAAACATCTTTTCTTCTTCTTCTTCTTCCCCATCTTGTCAGTAGTGCTGATTAGCTCTTAGTGACATGGGAAGAAGACTATTGCTACAAAGCAACCAGAAGGAAAAAAAAAAAGAAAAGAGAGAAAAAGAAATCCTTTCCTACCTGTCCCTGATTTTCTGCCTTTCTCCTCCTCATTTGACTACTGTGACTTCAGCAAACAGCTGTCAAATGTTCTAAGTTAAATATTCTGTGGAGATGGTATTTAAAAATGTATTGACTTTTTAGATTTGTAGAACATGGAGAATACAAAGAAAATTTATATGGTACAAGCCTGGAGGCAATCCGGTCTGTGATGGCCAAGAAGAAGGTTTGTTTGGTGGATGTGGTACCTGAAGTAAGTTCTGCATCTTATTTTAAAGAATGTAAATATTGCTTATTATGCTGCCAGCCTGTGTCACTGGTGTTGTTCACCACTTGTGGCTGCTTACCCTCCAGAGAACAATGAACTTGTGTCTCCTGGCCTGACCTCCAGCTCTAAGCAGTGCAGTGGTGACAGTTCCTGGATGTCTTGTTAATAAACCTGGATGTCACTTTAGTGGCTCTCACTGTGGGACTTTTCCCTTGCTGGAGGGGTCATGTGCATCACTGGCCTCACCTGCTCAAGTCCTACACAGAATACTTGGAGCATTGTTGTTTTTTCCACTCTAGTTTCTGTTGCCTCTGAAGCACATTACTAATCATCCTAAGCAGTGCCAGTAGACCTGGTCTTAATTCCTCCATGCTGTGAGTTAATCTTTGAAATTTTGATTCAGATCTTGTAACTGGGCTAGGAGAAGACTTGTAATACTACCTCAGGTGAATTCCAGGTTTAAAATTTCTGGTGTTTGGCCACTTAAGCAAACCATAGCTTGCCCATGAAGTCAATTTTTTTTTCTACTTTCCCCAGTATTTTTTGCCATATCCTTTCTCCTTGGTATCACAGTGCATAGTAAGGCAGGTGTGCAGTTAAGGCCATGCTCCAAATACTCTTGGAGCCAGGACACACTGATATGAACCTTTCTTTTGAAGAGCAAAAGATTACTGAGGTCAAATGTATAGCACACAGGACCTCACACCACAGGGTGTCAGTGTGTACCAGTGAAACTGTTGAAAGGAATTTGAGTAGATCATTGACATACAACAGAAGTCTGATAACAAAAAAAACATCTGTTCACAGGCAGTAAAGCATTTGAGGACTCCTGAGTTTAAGCCTTATGTCATCTTTGTGAAGCCTCTTATTTCAGAAAAGAAAAAACATGTCCTAAAATCTCCCATGTCAGAAGAAATCTCAGCCCCCCTGGTAAGTATTCTAACTTTTAATCTTCTTTTTACACATGAAAGAAGTATTTGGACTAGCACTTCTATGACATGAAAGAGCTCCTCTTCCATGACAGCAAGAATGTCAGAGTGGGGCTCTAAGAAGGTCTTGTGCACATATTGCCTTTCAGCTGGAACTTCAGAATGTGAGTTTTGACTCTTTATATACTCAAGTTTTAAAGTAACACGAAGCCACGTGCTGCTCTTCCATGTGGACCTGTGTAATCATCAAAGCTGCAGGAGGGGAAGTTGCTACTGAACTCAGATAAACTGATAATCATTTTACATTCCTGATGAGCAGCCCCATCAAATGGTAACAGTAGTCACTCCAAAGTGACACCCACTCTGGTGTTAATTGGGTACACAAAAAATGCAGGATGTGCATGTCTTACAAGGATCAGCTGCAAACTGGTGATGGGTAAATCTGAACAGATTTTACTTTTACTTTGGGTAACCTGAACTTGAATTTATACACTACAGAACTTTAGTTCACTTGGTAAGTTCTTGTGTAAGCCCTCAAAATTACTGAACTTGGGACCAGTGGATCCAGCACTCCCTTTCAGTTTTTGAGGAGTGATTTCCAGGTCTTAGGGTTAGGCAGCAACTCTAAATGCAGTGTCACCATCTTATGCCCCTCCTGTGACATGTTTTTTTTCCCCACTCCATAAAACCTCTTGCATTTTTTTGAAACAGCTCCTTAGTCTCAGTTGCAGTACCTTACATACCTTTTCCTAATGGCTTTTGTTTCACTGTCTTTCAAAGTAGTGACTTACATGTGCTAATATACTTTAAAATGCTAGTAATTAAAAAGACATGCTGTAAATTTCATACCATCATCTTGTGTTGACCAGCAGGATGAAGAACAGCAGGAAATTCTTAATTCAGCAGCATTCATTGAAGAGCAGTATGGCCATTTAATTGACACTGTACTGGTGAAAGAAGATCTCCAGAGTGCATGTAATCAGCTGAAAACCGTGTTAGAGAAGCTAAACAAGGATTCATTTTGGGTGCCAGTCAACTGGGTGAGGTCATAGCTTGTTACCATGTTTAAGGGAAAGACTGTATAAAAATGTCTTGTAAATGAGTGAATTAGAAAAGGGAAATATGTCAAATTCACTTCAAAACTGCTGGTCTGTCTAAAAGGCAATATATAAAGACTGTATGAGGAAGAACTAACAAAGTTAAAAGCTGACACTGCCTCCCTGAATCAAAATTTTGAATAGCAGCTGTCATTTAAAAGTGAATACTCAGACTAAACAAGTCAGTCCAATCTTTTACTGATCTTTAGGCTGTAAATAGTGTATTTTGTACAGTGAGGTTTCACAGAGGGTCCCACACTTCTAAAGCATTTTAGTGCTGAGACACTGACTGACCAGGTGGAATTTTTGTCCTTTGGCCACAACTCCAGCCACAAAATCAGAATGAGGTAGTCTTTGGGAACAAGCTACTTCTTCTGCCCTCTTTCCCAGTCTCTTCCTACTGACACAGGACAAATTTTAAACAACCCATGAGTGCACCTGTATGATGAGCCAGCTGATAAAACAGACACTTTTTTTAGTCTATGTGAAAGTACCTGCACGTGGTTCTAAAATACAACATTTAAGCAGCCTATTTTCTACAAGACACCTTTGGAAGTGCTACCTGATGGGATACAGTCTTGACACCAATGCAGCAACTCCTAAAAGGAGGAGGCTGAAGGACAAAGTAGCTGAGCTACAGGTCCAAATCATCATCCCTGCAGCATTTATGGCTGCCTTTGCTCCAAATCTGGCAAAGGCTTCCAGAGCATCTAATTGGCCTGAAGAAATCTTAACTGTTAGAAGACCTTGTATATATATTTCAGGAGACTTGAATATACAATATTATTAGATAGGTCTTAATAAGAAAATGCAGAGATGATTCTGGAAGTACCTGTGCTCTGTAATTATTTGGGGGGTGGAGGGAGAGTACTGTACAGGTGCATGTTAGCTGTAACTAGTTCCTGGTTTTGCTTGCCTGCTGTGCTCTAATATTTCCTGTGTACTGTGCTCTTTAAACAAGACCTTTTGGTGCACCAGTCTTGTTCCTTGCATCTTGACAGTATGGTGTTATTCTTGTTCCATGACATTTAGCAGAACTAAACAATGCATATTAAAAGCACATTTCTTACACACCAGTGTCACTGAATCTACATCACCTCTAGCTCAAGAAGTTGTATAGAACAGCTACACATATCCATCTTCTCCAAGTGTATACCATGTAATATTTAAATAAGTGTAATATTTTAAAAACTGTTTCAGTAACAGCATTTCAAATTATGAAGTGAGCAGATTAATCTTACCCTAGATCTATATTGCAGGTTACAAGCAGGTTTTTATAGTTTGCAAGAACACAAACATGTTCAGAAGATACAGATTTAATTTAAAGAAAACTAAGGGTCAGAATTTATTTAAAGCAAGGTTGCCATCTTAACATCTTAAAATATTTTGAATGACTAGCAGTAAATAAAGCTGTAAGTTTGTTTTATGGTCAAACATAGCCTAATAGTAGAAACTATTTGCATTAAGAGAAGCAAGGCAAGTTACATACAAGGTCCACCTTAAGTTACAATGACTAAAAACTTAAAATACCAAGATACAATGGCAAGAGAGGTATAAAAGGTAAAAAGATAAATTCATAATGGGATTGGCAACAGAACTTCTTCCATAGCCAGCACAGTTTCTATTAAATTTAGTTGGAGCCCTGCAGTTGCTGAGTGAGGACAGGAATGTGAGTTTGCAGAGAACCACACTGGCTGCAAAAAGGACCCCCAGTGTGAGCCAGTCCAAAAGGATGGCTCCATTTCACCCCTGATCCCAGGTACATCTTCATGACAACCCTAACATTAAGGAGTAAGTCAGCTCACTGTCAGGGGACAGGTAGCAATTCTGACTTTTTAAAATCAGCAAACTATGTCCACTGCTCAGGGTAACTCCTGACTGTTAACTACATTTAAGGGAACTTGGGTGCCTAAAATGGGTGCCTAAAACTCCCATGCCATGCCAGGGAAGAGAAGTTGCTCAACATTCCAAACTGGAATACTCCCTTATTTCTGCTAAGGCAGGAATTCCAGAAAAAGTCCACGTTGACTGCCATACAGCAAGAGCACAACACTCTAAGCAGCACTATGATTAAATACTGAAAAAATCTCAGAGTTACCAGAAAAATATCTGCAGATAGCAGTTGTGCATCAGGGAAGGAGAAATTGGATTTTGTTAATGAACACAAATGTATTTTGCTACCCAGTTTGTGTTTTGGAGCTGCACAGCTGGTGGCAGGTCAAACACGGCACAGATTAGTGCTTGGAACCCACCCACCCCCCCTTTTTTTTTTTTTCAGGTCCCCTCCATTCAGGCAGAACAGCCACCTGTAGATTTAAGAAAGTGGACAGTATGTACCACATAAACTTTTATGCTGCTGTGCTGAAGATTCCATTAGCTGGACTCCCCGTTTCTCTGTGCTTTTATCCCAAAGACTTGGGGTCTGCAGGATCTTTCTGACTAGTTCCTCAAAGGCATGTTGCACTCCATCCTGTGTCTTGGCACTGGTCTCTGGTGGAGGGGGGAAAAAATATTTTACCTTATTTGCAGGGAGTATATTTCCACTTTGTAAAAAAGTTATTTTGGGACCAGCGAGCTGATGTGATTTTTTTTTTTTTAATGAGCCAATTTCCTCTCCATTATCTCTTAAAGGTACACTTAAGCTGAATAGGGTAATCAGAAATGCATTCTCCTAGTTTCCAGAGAATATAAAATTCATGCCTATATAGTATATGCAGTAAATTGTTTCAGAGAAAAGTGCTTCTAGTTGCAGTCAAGGCAGAGCATCCAAAAAGTTGGAGCCTACATCCATCCATATGAACTAATGCAGCAAAAGGAACCCCCATAAACAGGTGCTAAAAAAAAAGGCAGATCAACCCATCAACCTGAAATACAATTGTACACTTGGTTCATGCTTAGCAATCCCAAAATAAACATAGGAATAGAGGAGGTTTTGTCACAGAGGTGCATACCTATAAAAAGCAAGGAGCGTTTCTTAGCAAACTGGAGTCCTTCTTTCCTCTCTACTTCACGATCAGGCTGCAGAGACAAATGAAGAACATGGCTAAAAGAAGCTACACTTGCCCCTTTTAGGAAGTACCTGGAAAAGCACCACTGCAGAAGCGAGGTTTTGTTGAAAAGAAAAAGAATGTCTGCAATGTGTAGTAATCAAGTAGATTTTCCCACTCTACAGGCAGCTTACTGCTAGGCCAGCTCTTACAGGGTCAAATTGAACAGTAGCAACATCAAATCAGGATCTCTTTGAGTTGGAAGGGACCCACCAGGATCATCCATGTCCAACTCCTGGCCCTGCACAGGACAGCTCCAGGAATCACACCATGTGCCACATCAGTAGGAAATGACCGTGTTGCCATGCTCTGGATCAACCAGGAGCAAGGTACATCTCCAGAAAGGAGAACTCAGTAGGCAAGTAGCCAAAAAGGTTCTGAAACTGGGCAGATGAGAACCTAATTCAGGATAGTCACACTGAAAACCTCTTGTAAAGCAAGAGTGAAGCATCTCACCATGCAACAGGCACCTAAATATGTCAAAACACCCCAGAAACAAACAGCAACCAGTGCACCTCACAGCCACATTAAAATCTTTAACAATACCTGTTTTTAAAATGATGTCATAAGTGGAGCCTGCCCATCTCAGTTACAGAGCATAACACCTCCTCACACAACAGATGTGTCACTTACTGCATTTTATCTCCCATTTATACTCTATCAGGAGTAAGCAATCTGGGGAATAATGTAAAAGGATTCATTCCTAAACTGACCTTATCAGTTTTATTGCCAACCAACATCTTCACAGTGTTGCTTTTGGAGGTATAGATGTCCAGCTCCTTCAGCCAGCTTTCTAGTCCTGTGAAAGTGTCTTTTCTTGTAACATCATACACTGATAACAGAGGAAAAGATGCTTAACAGCTGTAAAGTCTTGAACAATGTTCACTTAGTCCACACTACCTAACTACTGCCCTGAAAAAAAACCAGTATTAGGGAATTACAGAAAGAAACATAAACCATATCCTCTTCCCAGAGCTGGAACACCCCTGCTGTGCTCACCCAAAGTCACTGTGGGTTACAGAACACAAGCATCTCAGTGACTGAAAATCAGACTTACCAATGAAATCTTCTACCTGTTGGTAGTTCTGCATTGGGCCATGCAGAATATTTTAAAATAGGTGTTTTGTCACCTCATTTCATGTGTAACTACATACATGTGCTGCTGCTAAAAACATGGACTGAGTAAAAAGCAACTTTTGGGCACTGGTAACTTCTTAACTGCATTCATGTAAACGACTGAGGTTTAAAAAGCTGAATCACAGTCAGAATATTTTGTACAGCAAGGTGTTCAGCCTTCACAAACCCTGAAATCAGGAGTCCTTTTGTTTTCTAATTGCTGTTGTCACACAGAAAGGGCCTGGCCATCCATTACCTGTGTACAAACCTCAAGTCAGCATAATCAAATCAATAGTTTCTGGGGGAAAAAGAAGTAAAAACGTCATGGGGAAGAGAACACAACACAACCCCCAGTTTGCCTTATTACCAGAAAACCACTGAAGTAATAACTACAAAGCTAATAATTCATCCACCTTACAGTGTGACATCTCTGGTTTTTTAATTTAAAATATTTTTAAGCAGTGCTACTTCCTGCCAGTGGTTTTGTGTTTGAGCAGTAATGAGCAGTAAGTGTTGTAAAAAACATATAAGCATCCCTCTGATTCTCTCAGGTAACCTCCTTTTGTAAGGGCATGCACATTTAGGAGTAAACAAAGACCACAATTTTTGTAATCATGTTTTTTTTCTTCCATATGCTTCATACCTAAAACAACCCCTTGAGCTCCTCGGTAATAACTGGGAGTCAGTGTCCTAAAGCGCTCCTGTCCTGCCGTGTCCTGCAGTGGGGATGGGGGGGAAAGAAACCAAACACACAAAATCAAACATATTTAGAACAAAAAAAAAAAAAAAGTATTTTAAACTACACAAGATGAGCAAATTTAAAATTTTCCTGCCCACTAAGGATACACGAAACCATTAAGATATGAGAATGAGCAAAGCTGTCAGGAAACGTTGGCAGCAGCAACAGAAAATGGTTAAGGAGGGGTAGAAAAGCATAGAGAGGATTTGATTGAAGGTTAAAGCAATAAGCAGACACTGAAACATGAGTGAGACAGTAAGAAAATCAAAAGGACTCTAGAGAAATTCATAAAAGGCAAGCAGTTAGGCTTGATCAGTTAAAAACCAGCTGAACTGAATGAGGGGAGGAGTAACAGGTTTTCCAGTGAGAGACACTGCAGGAAAGGAGACACAGTAATTCCAAATATCTCCCTTTGCTCCTCCACACCACAGGGAAGAAGAATCCAGCTAGAAAGAACTACTTCAAGACTGCTATGAATCTAAGCAGATAAGAAATTTAAAATCAGTAGTTTCACTTAATTGTTACTGCACTATGTCACACTTACTCTCTCGAATAAGTGAGCTACTAAGTGCAATATGAAACTCAAAAAAACCCTCAGAACAAACAATAAGGAGGGGGGAAAAAAATCACACAAATATGATTTTTTAAAAAAAAATTTATTTACTTTTAGGTACAGTTTACAATTGATAGACTAACACCTATGTTGGAATTTATTTATTTTTTGTTAAAAAAAACCCTAAAGTTGGCAATATATTTACTTCATTCAAATTATTGCTGCTAAAGAGATTATAATCTTAGGCTTCTACACACACATTGACACTAAAGCAGAAGCCTCTTTTTGACTTCAACACACTGTTTATGCATTAAAGTTTTTATTTAACACTGTACAACCAGACTGGTGTGTCATTGTCCCCCTCCCAGCCCAAAGCACGTTTGTGCTCTGCTTCCATCTCAATTTCTTAATTAATAATGGTGTTTTCTTTCTCAAATACCTGTGGCCAGACACATAAAATCTCTCCTTTCTGGAGCTCTTTCATTCCACTTAGAAGAATAAATGTGGTGCTTTGTATTATAAATAATCCTGACCCCACAGCTGCAGTTTGATTTCACAGTTTGCAGATGCTGGAAATACAGCATCAGGAAGTTAAGGACAAACACTCAAGTCTTGCAGTAAATCTGAACCAGCTTTTAAATAGTTCAAGACCAAGTATACTTTTTTGCATGATTTTAACCAAAATAAAGCCTCTGGACTATTTCTGATGTAGTATACACAGAATAGCTGCACAACCCCTACAGGAAATCACCCAACTCATCACCCAGAGCATCAATTTTCTGCAGTTTACTCAACTTGCATCCCAGGTGTGCCTCTGGGTCATACAGGCATAGAACCCTCCCATCTTCAGCAGTTTAACACTTCACAGAGCCTTTGAGAGACCCAGTTCTGTAACTGCAGGAAAGAGCAGCCAAAGTCTCTACTAGAGTTGAAAGAAGTCCCGAACCTTGACCAATGAAACTTTTAGAAAAGTTTTGAAAGGACATTGTCTGCAACTACTGCTGTAAGATCATGAGAGACATTCTTGAGACATTGCATCATAAATATAAAATCTCGACATGCAGAAGACTTGAGCAAGGGAGGAGGAGGAAGAAAGGGGGCAGGGGGGAAAGAAAAACACAGAAAGCAGCTTTGCACGTCTGCCGAGAACAAACCTATCCCTACCTGTCTGGAAGAAGACCTACCCATATGGCAAGCTGTACTGCACGGCCGTCCACCACCATCTTCTTCACTCTAAAATCAACACCTGAGACGTAAGAAGGGAAGGCTTGTTAGAAGGAGCTGTCTCAGCCGCCTCCCGCGTTCACACGACCCCGGCACCCCAACAGGAACGTCCC
>NW_021940764.1:867710-1004482 GCF_001715985.3 Manacus vitellinus | reverse complement strand
TCAGTCCTCCTGTCCAGCCCAGCCCGTCCGCTCTCTGAGCTCCTCCCGGTGACTGACACCGCAAACGTTAGGACAGCTCATAAATGGCATCTCCTACAGCGTTCGGCACCCTGTTGAATTCCCAAACCCCATTTGGTAAAAATGTCCTGGTTATGAATGCCCAGCCTTAGTTTTCCTGTCTGCTTTAATGTGTGTGGGTAACTTGTTCTTTGTTCTTAATGTGCTAGAACTGCAGCTGTGTTGTAAGGAGTATGGAAGGCCTTCTCCCAAAATTAATATTAGATTTAGTGACTGTAAGGGAAGTGTTGGTGAGGAAACAATTTTGCATGAACATAACAGTGTAAAATAAAATATGTTAATATGCTGGCATTTTTACCATTAAAGACTTGGTCTCTTTGCTTGTAATCCCATATGGCATTGGTTTATAGCTTCATGTCCCCTTAATTGCTGATGAATAGTTCTCCAAGACTTTTGTGCCTGGTAAAATAATTCATCCCTGTTCAAAAGAAACACCTCTTACTAGTGTTACTCGTGGGATGAGGAACTCTAAATCTTCCATGTTGAGAATGGACAAGATTCTGTGATTTTTTTTCAGGAACCAGATGAAGCTGATGTTAGCATCTCTCAGCTATTTGGAGAAGCTAGCATTTCAACATTGAACATGATGCAGCTGGAATGAAATGTTAAGGATGAGAGAGATCCAAGGACTGTTTGGAAAGGGAGAAACAAATGGCATACAAATACAGTCTTTTTCACCTCTAGCTGTGTAAGAAAATAATCTATAAAATCTGCAAAAATCATTCACTGGGAATGAGTTTGCCTCCAGGGGGGGCAGTCTGTGTTGCCAGATTCTTCCATGATTCCAGGATTGAAGTTCCTATTGATCCTGACCACTATCAGAAACATGCTGATCTATATAATATTAATTAAACCATGTACTCACCCTAGTAAGTGTAGAAACTCCCAGTTGAATTAACACTTTTTGGTTTGGCCTTGCACTGTATAGGATTTTTGTGTTGCAAGCAGAATTCCCCAGACACTGATACTTGTACCATGGCACAGATGATGTCCTGCCAGATGGAAAATCTGTCAACATTTGTTTGGGTAATGAAGTCTTACAAATATTTGGCTCATTGCCATAGTTGCTTGGCACAGACAGCAGAAAATGTAGGAGCTTCACTCATGCATCAGGATTCATCTGCTTACACTGAAATTTAAGGGGTGAAGAGTCATCAGGAGCAAAGGAACACTCATGATGTTCATAGCCTTGAATTACATGAAAATTGTGAGTGAATGCACTCAGAGATTCGTGTAGCTATAAACCAACTAATTTGGGTATTTATTTTAAAATTTCAGAATACCTACATGTCCAGCCAAAAGCCTTAGGTGCACTGCCATCTCACAGAAACTTGTCCAAAATAATACTACATAAAAGCTTCTCTGGAGTTCAGCTTAATGTTAAGACTCGTATTTGCAGTTTATGACTTGAGCTGTAGGAAGATTTTCCAGAATATTTCTGTTTCTGCATCCAGTAGACACATATTAAAGGCTGCTTTTATAAACAGTAAAGGTATTTATGTCTGTCTAGCCTACCTCTCTCACAAAGTGTGAGACCGTGGCTCTAAATATTTTTGGTAATTTTTAATCTGCAGCTCATTCACTTCTGGGCACAATATATTTGATATCTGTTAACAGAAAAAGCATCATAAATACTGAGATGATTTGCCAAATTCTAATGGTTTCCTTGACGCTTTTTGTCACACAGGTTCATAGCCAAGAACATCATGAGGCTGCAGCGTCTGGGGATAACCCACGTCCTGAATGCAGCAGAGGGGAAATCATTCATGCATGTGAACACTAATGCAGAGTTCTATGAAGGCACAGGCATCAGATACCATGGCATTAAAGCTAATGACACACAGGAATTTAACCTCAGTCGCTATTTTGAGGAGGCAGCTGATTTTATTGAGAAGGCACTTGCCCAGAAGGATGGTAAGGCAAACTGAGATATCTTCCTGCCCTGGTTTCTGTGCACTGCATGTGTTTCTTAGCAATTTGCTGTTTAAAATGGTTCTTTGCTCAGATTACCAGCAGAACAGCCATTGGCAAGAATTCAGATCAAGGCCCTGGATCAAAGACACAAGAATACAGAAAAAGACAACTTAGTGTTCTGTTCATACCTGTAGGTCTCCAGTATGTGGTAAAGGGAAGTCTTGTCTCTGTAGGGGTGCCTTTGAAAAGGGGAACAGCTGCTGCAGCTTATAATAGTTCCTATCTGGGAAAATATGTTTTTATTTTTCCTTAGAAGTGTTAAATTACATGAAAAATAGTTTTAAAAAGTAAGTTCAGTGTCTAAAAGTTGGTTTAGGACACTGGATCTTAAAATTCAAGGGCAGAAGTGATACAAGTAATGCACTGCTGAAGAATATTCACATAACCTGTTGTGTGGGTTTTTTCTAAATGTACAGTAAGGATAGGGACTGTCACCTTGCAGTTTTTACTACATTAAGTCATTATATTATTTTATGTGTTGATTACCTCTTTATTTCATAGGATTGCAGGAAAACTGGAGATTATATTTGCAATGTTGTTGATTGCCACATTTCTCTACAGTGTATTTCCCCAGAGCAGAAATCCTGGGACATAGTGCAGTGGGACAGATGGTGTTTGTCATCATCTGACTATTTCAACATACCAGTTATTTCTACACTTGCTTCATGGTTGAGCGTGAAAAAGGAGGGATGAGTAGTCCAACAATTCTAGAAGTTCTTTCTCTAAAACAGGCAAAGGGTTACTGGATCTGTGATGTGGAAGTAAATTTTACATCCAGCTTGGTGGAACTCACCAGCTGCAAAAGGACTGACATTATTTTGCTTTCATGACCAGGCTTCACGAACGAAGATCTGGGGAGGGCACGCTGGTGGCTGAAAAGGCCAATACAAGACAGACAAGTCTGGTTGCAAAAGGCACAGCAGAAAGACTCCTTAGGCGGTACATTCTGCAGGGCACGATTCTTTCTGCCTTGTCTTTTCTCCTCCAGGGTGATTGATATAGGGAGCATAGAATGGGGTAAGAGGGTTAAGGAATGTGTAGGCTAAGGGTGCTAGAGGGAAAGGGACAAGGGAGGAAGGGTTGCTGCTTTTAAAATCTACTTATAAAACTTAAAAGGCTTACAAATACTAGGAAAAAAAAAGAAAAAAACATTAGGGGCTTAAGGCATCATATTTCAGTTGTATATAACTGTAACATAAGTGTGAATATATTTATATATATTGCTTTAGCCGTCTCTGTCTCGTTTGGTTGGTTTTTCCCCTCTTCTCCCTGAGGTTTGGTGGAGGGGGGACACAGACACACAGGACTTCTTGTGGTAAGGGTTGGAGACACACACACACACAACTTCTTGTGGTAAGGGTTGGAGATTTGGCAGGGAGCCATCTTCCAACCCTATCAGTGGTATAACCCCATCCCCACGCGTGTCCCCGCAGGACAGGTGTTCGTGCACTGCCGGGAGGGTTACAGCCGCTCCCCCACGCTGGTCATCGCCTACCTCATGCTCCGGCGGAACATGGACGTCAGGACTGCCCTCTGCACGGTCCGGCAGAAGCGGGAGATCGGCCCCAACGACGGCTTCCTGAGGCAGCTCTGCCAGCTCAACGAGCGGCTGGTGAAGGAGGGCAAGCTGAAGCCCTAAGATGGGGAGAGAGCTGTAGTGCTTTTTTTTTTTAAGTTTCTCAGACCTTTAGAGGACATTTTAGGTGCTTTAGAGAGCCCCCCCAAACCCCAACCACCAAGCTAAAGAGAGACAGGATTCCTGCTCGTCCGGTGGAAGTGTCGTTCTTGAACTCTGGGACTGAGGTGGCGCGAAATTGTGTCACCGTTTGGGAGCTGTTGCAATAAAGAGGTGTTTTTAGAGGGATAACTCCAGTGATAACAGCTGTCTTCACGTGTATGTCAGAGCCCCTGAAGACTCCATAGCATATGTGGTTTGCATTGACACTGAGTGTGATTCAGTTAAGCTTTGTCTTGTGTCTCACCAGAGCACGAGTTTCTGAAAGCCCCGACACGTCTCTTCACTCACTCTTAAAACAAGCACTGTAATTTCTAAAGCTTCTTTTTTCGTGCACAGAGGTGCCTGATGTTTGAATGTAGGAGCTGAAAGGAATGGAGAAGTGTGTATATTTATGCACAGATGCACTGGTTTGTAAAATGAAGTGTATGCAGTGTTTAGTGTGGATTTATGCAATACACAGTGTGTGATAGTAAAGCCATTCAGAGCCCATTCTTGATGCACACTGTATTTCCAAGAACAGTTGTACCTCTTGCTGTTGTGATTGACACAAAATAGTGTGTTATTAAATGCCCTTTTATTTTTGTTTTGAAGTCATACTAGAAAAAATGTCAACAGCAAATGCTGAGGAAAAGACTTGAGCAAGGAAGAGAAAATGTTTGTATTTAGAAGTGCTTGTACTGGATGTATGATAAAGTCCTAAGTATCAGAATGTGATGGCTTTCAAAGTGTCTTTATTCCTTATTTACTATCACTGTTTATCAACATAGAATAGAATGAGCACACATACTTCCAGCAGGGCAGCACAGGTGTGCTTTCAAAGCAGTTTTCAGAAGTATACTCGACTTCTTAGGTTGCTTGCATGGCGTCATTAAACAGAAATGAGAATTGTAACATACCACACTGTATAGGAAATATTTACTTTCTGTTAAAATAAATGATGTCTGGATTGTGTTTGGCATACAGAGGAGCTGAGTCATTGCAATGTTGGGAGAGGGAGCTGTGTTTACAGTGTGCCTGACTTAGTGTTTAAATATGTACCTGTGAGTTGCAGGACTGTATTAATGCAAAGGATCTCCCACTGCAAACTTGGAATTGTTGGTTAAACTAACAGAAACCAGGGTGTTCCCCTTTTAGCCTGTGCTTCAATGTAGTTCTACACTGAAAAATCTTAACCCTACTTTAAACAGAAACACTCTTCGTGTTAGTACCACGTGTAACCCCAGAGCTAGTTTTGTCTACTCAGTTCAGTAATCAAAAATCACAAAGATCATACACTGTTTTACTTCTGGTTATTGGGGTTGTGTGGTTTGGGGAGGGGGGAGTGGCAAGGGAAAGTTCTGTGTAGCTTTATTGAAATTAAACTCCAGAGGTGATTGTTCTGCTTGAAGACCAGCCTTATTCTGTTCCCTTGAACAGGATGGAACTGCCAAATCAAGTAACCTTTTCTCTTTTGTGGGGAACACTCTACATAATGTTTCCTGTCACCCCTCTACAGTCAGTCAGTATTCAGTGCTTGCTTTGAATCAGGATGGTTCAGTAATAACAAGCAGTAATCAATTCCATGGGCTAATTACATACCTGCTTGCTTTCTCCCCTTTTATCAGGATTAAATTAATTGCTTCTTCAAAATTCCTAGTTATTGATTTCATGCTGGGTGGATTGGGAAATAGAATATTGGCCTTATCTTTTCTACAATACTGACTTTTTCCTACTGCAGTCTTATTTATAAATTATCCTTTTAAAATTTTTACTATGAGCATAGATTTTTATTTTTTTTTTGGTCTTGTCTCACACCATGTATTCTTAATACCTGTCTACACTACAAGGGAAAAAAATGGAGATTCATGTGCAGTCACTTTGTCTTTTACCTGTTACTTGGAAGTCAAAGTTCCAATCCATTAAAGAGCTAAGAAACCATTAGGCATTAGAAGTTTGTTACCCTTCCATAAATTGTAAGATGATAGGAGTTGTCAGATTAAAGCCAGAGTGGTTTATTAATGTTGAGTCTGTTCACCTTATGGCAATATTTTTGTACTTGTCAGTATCAAGAACAAATCAAGACATTGGGGAATGTTTTTATATTCAAGATACCCTTTTACTTCACAGAACACTCACTTTAGTGGTAACTTCAGTGGCACTCCGGCCCATTTGTCTCAGTATAATAAAACTGATTGAACCAATGTTTTGTAATATGAGGATGGAGAAGGATAAGTAAGACCATGTTATAAATTGATTTTACAAATTGAGACAATATGTCCTATTTTAAACTACTGATAGGCAACTCAGAAATGAAACCATTTCTATCTCTGCTTTTAGAGTAGGCTAAAAATAGTTAGAATGTCAGCCCAGTGCTCCATTAATGGATCATGTTGCTGGCTGGCTGACTCACCAGATGGAGCTATAGGCTTGTTATTCTTCCCTAGTCATCACTGGGTCCCTGAACAATACTATTGTATGAATGCAGTGTGTGCTTATCACTGAAAAAGGCAAGCCACCAGGATGGTTTATCAGACTCTGGTGGGAGAATACTAAGATTCCATTTACTCTTGGCTGCTTGCATGAGATCACACAGCAGCATTCAGGCTGCTGTATTCTCACTGTGATATGTGACACAGCAAAATTCTTATGAGACACATAAAAGTTCCATGAGCAAGACTGTCTTAGCAGCATCTTAGAAGAAAACCTGTTTGAGAAGCAAATAAGTTCTTTATCATGTTAAAAACTGGGCTAGTATCCTTTCTGCTGTTGTTCTTTGCTGAGAAGGAGGAAGATATATTGACACAAATTTGTTTTTCAACTCAGAGAGCTTGCAGTGTTCTTACATGCAGTGCTTTTCATCTCCAAGGCCTTTTATGCAGATTAATTAATTCTCACATCACTCACATCACCAAGCATAATCACGTTGTAGGAGAAAAGAGTGTCCAGTTCTAATACAGGCTTAGCATCCCAAAATGGAATTACAATAAAACATATTGTGGCTGCTAGTCCTGCATTTGGATGCTATAATTCTAAGTTTGAAATAACTTCAAGAAATATTCACTCCCCCTTCTTAAGTACAAAATTCCTGGGCAGTGTGTGAAATATGAGCCATTGACCACAGATAAGCTTAAATTGAACACTCACATCTTAGGGCCTGGATACAGAACAGAACCCCTTTGGCCCAGGTGTGGACAGAGTGAGCACCTGAAGTTAGAAGTGACAGAACCAATTTCAGAAACTGGTTTGGCAGTGCAAGCACTTTGGGACAGATGCCTGAGTCAGGAAGCAGCAGCAGCAGATTCAGGCAAAGTACATGATGCCAGTTCACCCCTTGTGCCTGCTCCCCTAATGTGTCTGATTCCTTCTTAGCAGAGTGGGCTGGTTTGGGCTGGGGTACAGTTAATTTTATTCCTAGTAGCTGCTGTGGGGCTCTGTTCTGGATTTCTGCTAAACACAGTGATAATAACACAGAGATGTTTTTGTTGTCAGCATACCAGAGGCAAGTTACTTGGCAGCAGTCTGTATTAAAGAATGATACCCCAATTGGCTGAGGAGGAAAAAATCTTGTAAAAAAGAAAACACTATGTTGTATTCCTCCATGAAAACAGAGTAATTTCTGAGATGGGAAAGGAGGAAGGGGAACTGACAGTAGGGGTACATTGTTGTATGTAACACAATGCATGATTTCTTTTAGACAAGGAAGACTGCCACAGATGAGATTTTAAAACATGACACCTGAATGCATCTTGGGCATAGATGCCCCAGACATAAGGTCATCAGATCTTTCTTTCTGCTGGTTGTATCATGACTGGAAATCAGTCTGGTCGTGTTCTTGTGTTTAAAATAAGCAAATGTCCTGTATTCCACATTTGCATAGAACATCAGCAGAAGTAGTAGTATGCACTGAATATAAAGCAAATGTAAACATTTGTTTGTTTGGGGTGTTTTATCCAAGTGTTAAAAATGTAAGAGAGAGCACATCAAAAAGTATGATGTACAACATCCTGGCTGTTTACCCTGAAAAACGTATTCCAAATAGCTATTTTTAGGAAAAACTAAACAAAACAGCTTCTCACATTGAAATGAAGCTCTTCCCTGTTTCTTACACTGTATTTGTGAAACAAAATGCAGAGCTCCTTTTTTTGGAAGGGAGAAAAAAAGGTACCCCAAGTCCAATCATTTCCCTGCAGAGACTGACAAGCAGAACTACTGAGCTACAGTTTCTAGATTTACTTACTTTACACAGCCAGCAAGGGGAGGAGGAATAGCAAGAGCAAAAGTAAAAAGTCTGAAAAACCTTTGGAAAAGACAATAGCCAAAAATTCAAACATGGATGGAGGAAGAAGCAGTTTTTAATTATAACATTGTTAGAAAAAAAAGCTGCAGAAAAGACTTGTTGGGTTTCAATTCATCCAAGTCTTGTCAATCACCATTTGTTGCCAGGCACAGAAATGGAGTGAATATGAGAAGTTTTTGCATAAGAGTTGTCGAATATTGTCACTAACCCACCCCCACACACCCATTTTATTTCACACTGACAAAAGCTGAGATGAATGAGTCGTGGTCTGGCCCTTCCCACTTCGTATAGCCATTGGCTGGCTTGGTTCTAAAAAGGATTTTAAAAAGGGGAATAATGTGCCTTTGCCTTGGATCTGAAGCTGTCAGGGTGCTGAAAAGCTGATCTGTGAGCTGCCACCATGCAGGTCTCTTGGGCTGTGTGTGCTGTCTGTGTCTTGGCACAAATCGCATCTCGATCTGTGCAAGGGTGGCAGGTGTTTAAAAATGATGCTACAGAAATCATTCCTGAAATCACTGAGAACACAGAACCACCGATGGAGCAGACTTTCAGCAACAACAACAACACGATGAATCAGGCAAAACATGGAGGAAGACACATACAGCAAGCTCCAGACCCTAACGGTAAGAAAAAATAACATTATTACTGTTTTGGACCCTAAGAGAAAATTTGTGAAAGAATACTTTTTATGTGTTTGTTTATTAAAACTTTTGGGTGTGGCCCAAATGCTTTAAGTGATAAAGATTTACATCTACTGTTGAAGAAGTATGAATATAAAGGTCAGAAGGAATAGTGTGGAGTTTAGTGATGACAACATGGTCTATCTGTAGTAGATGTTACTTAACATTTCTCTGTGATTTGTGCTCTCAAGCATCATGAGGAAATATCACAATTTCTCTCTTTAATGTCGGGATGGGGGAATGGGTTGACAGTGGACATACAAGTCCTTAATATTTAGGAAGACCCACACTAGTTGTGACTGAGATCATGTCAAAAATGGCACATGGAGGTTGTGTTCAGCTACAGGAGAGAAGTGTGCTGTTCACTGTCTTTTGCTGACAACCAGATCTTCCAAAAGATTCCAGCAGCCAAAAATGCTTCATAATATGTTGTCACATTTGACCAAACATCCAGCTTTGGCAGTGATGCAAAACATGTTTTGTGAGGAGAGACAGAGGATGAGAAGCCAACACCAAGCTGAGAAAGGTAGTTTTAAAAAGTTTTCCACTGCAGATCTGAGTTAGCCTTCTTTTTTGGGGGACAACTGAAAGGCAATTGTGATTTTCTGCTGCAGCTGTCAGTGAAGGTGTTTAAAACCATAGTATTAACAATATTTTAGAAGAGAGAGTAATGTTTTTGAGAGTGTGACTTTAGAAGATTCTTACATTCCTAAGAGGGGGAGCACCTTGTTTCCCACAGTCAGCCCCACCAACCACCTGGTCACAGCAGGTTGGTTTTGTTGTTACATCTGAATACCTTCATTTTTTAGCCTTTTACTACTCTGACATCAACTGATGGGAATCTGCCCCACTTATATGTGTATATTTTTCAAAGTGGAAAGGACATTTACTAAAGAAATCGAGGGTAAAGGAGACTGGACAGTTATTCAAGATATACAATTGTCTTGCATACTTATTTTAACATCTTTAACACAAGGAATCAAAATTGTGGTCCAAAGTGGAACAGATGATTTTGCATCAGCCCATGAATAATTTTGCACTATGTTGAACCTGCACACTTACAGGACAGGACATATATGCACTGAAAATAAGCCTATAGAGCTGAGGCAAATGCCTGTATATTTAATTGTATATTTAATTGTTCCTGTCTATGTGTTATGGTGGTGCAATACACCTGATTCAAAGCATTATTTTTTACAGACAGACATAATTTTCTTCAGTGCTTAGGAAATTTGGGATTATTAGGCTACATGGACATGCAGTTCTGTTGTCACTATTTTTGTCAAAGCTGGCAAGGATTGTTTAATTTCATTAATGCAGTCCCTCAAACTTTTAAAAAATAAAATCTTGCTAGTTGTACTTTGACAAACATAAATCTGAGCACCGAAAATCCTGTTTCTGTACTTCAGAGGAAAACCAAAAATTAAGATGTTCCTCCAAATACTGTTCTAGCATTAATGACTCAGGGTCAGACTTCTCTTTTGCTGAACTAAGGAGGGAAGCACCTTGTGTATGGTGAGGAGAATGGGCCTAACAAACACAGCCTTCTCTCTGGGAGCTGACCTTTGAAGGCTTTCACCACAAGTTACATTCCTGAGTTAAAACTGGCCTTTTGACTAAGAGAAGAACATTAATATGTGTGCATCTTGATGAAGTTATTTGACAAACACTTTCAAAAATCAAATTCTGTGTCTTCCAAACGGGTCAATTAGCCAAGCATGTCATTTGGAAAAAGAGGCACTTTTGGAAAAAGTTACATTCCTACAATTGGAAAGTTTGTCTAAGTCCTTAAAGCTAAAAAAATCATGTATTTACTAATGTTTCATTTGCCTTTAGCTGTCCATTGAGAAAAAGGGGGGAGGGAAACTGTATAGTTCCTAATCAGCCAGAAGGTGCCTCTAGCTGTCTGAAGGAAATTATGTGGGACAGGTGGAATTATCCCAGAGAGTAGTAAACCTGGAAAAGCTGATGTCTGAATAGTGGGATTCCTTAAAGCTGTTGTTACCTGCTATTTCTCCAACCTGGAACAGATTATGGTAGCTAAAATTCACTTACAGAACACTTTCTTTGTTGCAAAAGAGTTTAAATCTGGAGCCAACACCTGAAGTCAGTCGAGTTAAACCAGAGCAGTGGGGGAAGGGGTTGCCCACAGGCAAATGAAGCCAGGAGAAAACCATCAAATTTTCCCGTGAAGTGTTGGCTCCTGCACTTCAGGAGCTCCACTCCTGGAATGCACCTCGTGGCAAGAGAAGGATTTCATTCATAAATTTGTACCGTGTCATTCAAGGGTCTCACAATTAGAGCAGAAGCTGCACAGGCGAGCGTTCTGAGACGTTTCTCCCAAAAACCTTTCTGTTCGAGACAAGTGGGGGGATATCTCCCGTGGAAACACAAAAGGTGGAGAAGTAATTAACGTGTTTCTTGCTTGCAGATGCTTCTGACTTCAGCTGCAGGGAGCTGAGAACCACCCGCTATGTGTCGGACGGGCCCTGCCGCAGCGTCAAGCCCGTCAAGGAGCTCGTCTGCTCCGGCCAGTGCGTCCCCTCTCACCTGCTCCCCAACTCCATCGGCAGGGGGAAGTGGTGGCGGCAGAACGCCCTGGATTATCGCTGCATCCCCGCCCACACCCGCACCCACCGCATCCAGATGTCCTGCCCCGAGGAAGAGACTCGGACTTACAAATTCCGAGCCGTCACCTCGTGCAAGTGCAAGCGCTACACCCGCTACCACAACCAGTCGGAGCTGAAGGACTTCGGGAAGGACAGTGCCAGGCCCCAGAAGAACAAGAAGCCCCACCTGTCCAGAGCCAGGAGCAGCAAATCTAACCAGCACGAGTTAGAAAATGCTTATTAGGAGGTGGCTCTGGGTGACACGGACTAGCAGCTCTGGATACTTTGCAAAGGCACTCAGAGGCCACAGCATGACGTTCTGACCGCAGTAGGTTCCAATTCCTTCTGCTAAGCTGGGTCAAATGCTCACATAGGCAAAAAAAAAAATCTTTCAGATTATAGCACTTATGGTCTGATAAGAAAATGAGGCAAACCAAGCTGGAGGTAGCAACCTCTACATTCAGTCTGAAAGGAGAGGTGCAGGTTGGAGGAGATTCACACGGGGTTGTGTGGCTTGTACCAGCAGGCAGGCAGAGGAAAGGGAAGCAGTTGTGGTGACAATCAGGCTTTGCTAGAAATCATTCCACTCACTTCAAGTGAAAAGAGCATTGAGATCCCTTTCCCACACAAGTGCCATGATGCAGGACAAGCATCCAATTAGGGAAGCATCAGGAGAGCTCACACTCTCTGAATAAGCTGTAGAAAGTTAGGTATAGCAGGAATTTCAATAGTTATGGTGACTGAAGTCAAATTGTTGGGAAACGAACATTCTGTCAGATGTACCAGTGAGTTTCCTCCAAAACACAAAAATCAAAACACAAGTAAAAGCATGACAGATCTGCTTCATACCTTTACCCAAAAGACTGTAGGATCAGCAGATTCAAAACTGAGATTTGGCAACTAAAACTATATTTGATTTAGAAACAGTGGCTTGGTTTAGGAACAATTCAACAAATTCTACTAGGTGAAGCAGATTCATGAGATGCATGGTCCTCTCAAACCAGATAACCTCACTGATGTTTGTCCTGTAAACAGCTAGAGATGTGCAGAGTTTAACATAAAAGGTACTGATTATTCCTGATTTCCTAGAACACATTTGACTTCAGTATCAGCTTAGATACCTCTATTTACATTTTCTATTCTGTAGTGTTTGGACTATCTGGCCACACATTTTGTAGCATTAAGACTGTGCAAGCCAAGTTCTGGGAACACGGTGGTGGCTCTGCATTAAAAGTGAGCCTCTGCTAATTTTGAAGTCATGAATTCCTCTAGAAAAAGTCTTTAGCATATGCAGCTTTGGTAAGTCTTTAGTTTGGCAGCAACTTTCCTTTACTTAGCTTCTCAACACTCAGACTAGTGTTTGTGTTTTTACATTAAAGAATACTATTAGAAAGTGAGTTGTCACATACTGTATACATCTGGTAGAATATGCTGAAATCATATAAACTGTGGAAATTTACGGTGTTGATAGATTTTTCAATTATTTTATGTGGGACCAGAACCTAGAGAGACAAGGTATCGTTTAAGAGAGTGAATTACATATTTATTTTTTTTTCCCAGAAGTTATTTATGCAATGTTTTTCCTTGTAGAAAATGAGAAGTAACACTGCTTTAAAAATATTAGTCTGTTATTTTTAATTTTAAATACATTGTTAATAAAGTAGAAACAACGATTAATTGTAGGAAGACTCATTGATTTTCAGCTACATTATAAAGCTGATTTGCTGCAAAGCCAGTGATTTTACAGAACAGTCAGGGTGTCAACTCCAATTTCTGTGATAGTGTCAAGGTCTTTAATTCTAATAACCTACACATCTCTAAAGAAACTCCATCCTGGAACTTCTTGCTCCAGTGGAGGATGTTTCTCATGGAAAAAGTTTTCCTGGGCAGATGAGTATTCTGCTTCCCCTGGGGAAGAAAAACTTACCTGATTTCAGTTTCCCTCCTGCTCCCAGTGGCATTTCCAGATTCATATGTTCACAACCTGATAAAGCCACAAAAAAACTCAAGAAATCTGTGAACTATCAATCAAGATTTCTTGACTGAAATCTGATTGCTTCAGACACCTCTCATTGGAAAAAAAAAAAAAATCAAGTGTGGAATCCCTTTGCAAGTGCTGCCAAGCAAGAGTTAAAAATTTTTACAATTTGATGTTGTGGACCTGTGCTCATTTTCCTTTGTCCTTTAAGAAACATTTTCCAGTGAAGTCAGGGAAAACAGCTTGGACTGTACATGGTGTGCAGACCTTTCAACACAGCTGCAAAGCTGAACAGCTTTTTCAAGACAAGCAGTATATAAGGTTTCCTTTCACTGCTATAGTTTACCTCATATAAAAGCCTAATATAAACCTTTGTCATACCTGCAACATCATTTTCCAGACTTGTCTTTGACTTCATGAATTTGACACTTGGGGCTTCGTTTTCAGAATTCAGCAGGAACACCTGTAAGCAGTGCTGAAGTGAGAAAAGCAGTTCAGTTCCTCTGTTCTGCAGCTAAAGATCCTGGAATACTGGTTTTAAAATGTTGACTGTGATAAGCCAGTGACAGAGACTTACTCCATCTCAGTCTTCCTCCTGGCTCTCAGGCAGTTCAGGTGAATCAGCAATGTCTTTGCCCCAAATATTTCACCTGAAAGGTGTCCTCTTCCCCCCCAAAAAACATGTTCTCCTGCTCATTCTTGTCTACCAAAAGTGCAAACATTTCCTGCTCTTGAGCTGCCACTCAGAATCTTGCAGTTTTTCTGACTTTCCAACATAAGGATTGGTTCTTTCCAAGCTGTAAAAGCTTTTACAAGAATCCCAAGGGATGAGGAGTCCTGAGGCACTTTTACTGCTGTATTTCCTCTCAGCCCCCATCCTGATTGTAGTGACTTCTCACTGGTTTCTTACCACAGGATAAAAGTGGAGGAGAAGTGCAGTCAGCTTGTATGATTAGGCTCCTGAAGCAGCCACCTCCAACCACCACTTCTGCAATTTATGTTATCAGGAGACTTAAAATTGTCAGTGTGCCTACTTTATTTGGTTTTTTTCTGGCAAAAATACAATTCTACTATCATTCAATAAAAAGAAAATAAACCTACAGACAGCAGAAACAGCCTGCTGGTGTCCACAAAATCCCAAAGATTTCGCGTGAGGTTCAACTCTTTAATTACAAATTGCACAACAAAGGACATAACTTTACACTGTGAGGTCTTAAGCCAAGAAAATACGTTGTGTTGTGTTCTGCAAGTGTGGTTGAGAAAGTAAGCATTGTGAAATATGGAGGGAATAAACACCTATTTTTTTAGCCATATGACATCAACTTATAATTAGCTTGTTTCACTCAAAATTAGTGCAGTGTATGGGCACACAGAAGATCTTCTCTATAATAAACAGGCTCAAAAGTCTTAAATTATCATATTTATATGTAGCTTGAGTTTGGATTGAACATACTGTGCAGATGTAACCTGAAATTTGAATAATCTGGAGCTACTCTTAACAGGCAAGGAGAGAAAGTCCATTTCTAAAATAACATTTAAAATAAAACCAGTACAAGTTGCAGCACTTGCAACGCAGCTGATGTTGTTTAGGTGTACAAAACAGAGCAGCTGCTCCCCTTTCAATCTCAGAGCCATCAAAGGGCAACTCAGCACCAAGTTTTTTCCAGTTATATACACAGGGATTGACATTTCTTTCCTGTTCCTGGAACTGTGGGAACAGTTTTGACACCGAATGTTGGAGAGTTGTAACATCAAGCTGCAGAGTTTCATGGACAAACCTCATAATGCCTTGTAGCCACTTCATTGAATTAGGAATATGATGCTTTGCTGTAATTTTTTTATACCCAAATGAATGTTATTCTCACTAGAGTACAATAAACATACTGTGCCTGAAGACCAAAGGGAAGGATGCAATGATGATTCTTCTATCTTTATTAACCATTTCTGATGCTGTTTCATGAACTACCTATTTCTTTGAATCCTAAAAGCTTTCACTTTTCTTTTAAGAGGACAAGTTCTTGCTCTGAAAACAGGGTAATAAAAGTAATCAGTAAAACCTGAGTAGAGGTAAAACTCATCAGCACACACCCCGCTAATTCTGAAATGAAAGTATAGCAGACACAAAGAGAATCTTCAAAACATCTCATCTCTACCACATCACAATATATGGCTGAACTGGACACTTCCAGGGATGGGGCAGCCACAGCTTCTCTGGGCAACCTGTGCCAGGACCTCCCCACCCTCACAGGGAAAGATTTCTTCCTAAAATCTAACCTAAGCCCACCCTCTTCCCATCCCATTTAAGACCATTGCCCCTCATCCTATCACTAGACCCCTGATACAAAGACCTTCCCCCTGTGTCCTGCCTTCCCCCTGTTCCCTGTCAGCCCCATGTAGGTATTGGAAGACTGCTCTGAGGAGTTCTGGAGCCTTCTCTTCTCCAGGCTGAGCAGCCCCCAACCCTTTCAGCCTGTCCTTGTATGGGAGGTGCTCCAGCCCCCTGATCATCTTTGTGGTGCTCCACTGGACCCACTCAAGGAGGTCTGGGCTTTCCCCAGAAGCCCCCAGAACAGGACACAACACTCCTGCTGGGGGGGTCTCACAGAGTGGAGTAGAGGGGGAGAATCACCTCCTTTGACCTGCTGCTCACACTGCTTTCCCTGCAGCCCGGGATGGGATTGACTCCCTGGGCTGGGAGTGCACCCTGCTGGGTCATGTTCAGATTTTCCATCCACTGATATCCCCAAGTCCTTCTCTGCAGGGCTGCTCCCAACCCACTCACTGCCCAGCCCGTTGCCAGGTGTGGGATTGCCCTGGCCCAGGGGCAGGACCTTGCACTTGGCCTTGTTGAACTTCATGATGATGTTCACACAGGCTTTTCCCTCTGGCCTGCCCAGGTCCCTCTGGATGGTATCCCTTCCAGAGGATCAACCACACTGCTCAGCTTGGGGGCATTTTGGGTGCTTAAATACTCGTGTCTAAGCCTTTAATCCACCCCAACCCTGCCTCTCCCAGGGGCTGACTGGTTCACAGGGGTGAAGTTCACAGCACAGCCACTTTAGCCATCTCAGGTGGGGCAGTGTGTGATGTGAATCCCTTTTTTTGCCCCATATTGGCTGCTCAGATTCCAACTGATACAGAACTTGCACTTTAGATTGAAATTGTGAACTTGTACAGCACCCAGGATGTGAAAATGTTGTTCTATTCTTGGTGTCCACAAGGCTAATAATCATAATTTTCATCTCAAGAGGAAGTAGCACTAACTCCTTGACTGAATTGCAAATCCAAAGTCACACATCTCCCTACTGAAGACTCCCACATCAGACTGTTTGTAGAATTAACCTTAAGATTTCTTGTCTGTGGCTTTCCAGCCAATTTAAATATAGCCTCGAACCAAGAAATAAAAGGGTATTTATTCCATGGTTATCAAGCCCCTAAATTAAACAGACATTCTTATCACTTCACCAACAATTTAATGTTTGTGGCATGAGGTTATTTCAATTAAGAAAACAGTTCAGCTCTGGCTAAATAAATAAGTTATGTCATTCTTCATTCAGGCTACCAGATTCTTTGGTGTAAAAACTTCCCTCAGGAGAGGTCTTGGGACATGGTGGCTCCTCTGAGACTATTTACATCTCTCAATTTCTCTAATCTCTTCTTCCTTCCCTCCTCCTGCCTATTTCCTTTCCCTTTCACTATAAACTGGCCAGTATTTAACTCTAATGCTTCCAGTCTGCCCAACATGCTTTTAGAATTGGGTGGTTGTTGGTTTGTTGTTTTGTTGGGGTTTTTTTATAACCAGAAATAAGGCTTAATTTAAGGTAATTACTCTCCCATTTGAAGGGTTTTGCTATTTGCAGGGCCTTATTTTTTTTCCTAGTCGAATTAGCAGGAGAAGTTAGTTTTAAAAGTGATAGTTTTCTTCTAAAATTGTTCTTCAGATTAAGGGTGGCTCTCAGAACCAGAAGCTTCTCACTCATGTTGAATTTCTGTATGTCTAGAAACAAAAGTGGTGCTATCAGGCTGTCATTATTGAGGGGAGGGAGAGGATAAACAAATGGCATAGACTTCCAATGAATTGACAAAATGCATGTGAATTTTAGCCTGATCATCAATTAATATGGGCTTCCAAATAAGTTAATTTTCAGAGGTGTCTGGAGTCCTCCCAGGAGTCAAAAATAGGCCCATTTTAAAAGATACATTTTTCTAGGACTAGTTTTGTGAGTAAATATCTCTAATATGGCATCAAGAATTCGCAATCAGTCACGAGGACTGAATTTGCAGTGGAACAAATGTACTTTGTGGAATGAAAAGCGTTAATAAAAGCAAATGCTCAATGGAGCAGAGTTCACTGATAGGAAATAGTGAATAGGATATTCTTAGTGGGAAAACAGGCTGACCAGGGAGACCTTACACACAAGTCTGGTGAGAGGCTGGTCCAGAAAACTTAAAAAAAAACCAAAAACCCCAAAACATCTATTTTATAGATGATTCTTATATGATGATCTATGATTCTACTGTTATAGTTATAACTCACTGTTATAAGTTAGTTATAAGTCACTGTTATAAGTTAAATACAATTCCAGTCAGATAGGCAAGTTTGAAAGGTCTAAAACCAACTGGAACATTTGAAGTCATTCCAGTCATGGAGGTCGTGGAACTGTTACAAATAAATTATACTAAAAGCAAAACATGGTAAAATACAGTCAGCAGGTACTGTTGGTTACAAGGCAGAGAGTTTATTTACTATTTTATGCAGCAAATGCAGATAAAAATCTGCATTAGTGAACTGAATTCGCTCAGCAGGCTGTTCTTATGCAACATAAAATTCAAAAGGGACTCTAAAAAATAAAAACAAGGCTCCACTAGAAAACTGAAATTTGAGAAATTTGGTATATATAAAACTCAGAGTAAGTGAGTGGCATACAGGCAGAATTAGCTCCAAATAGCACATACATAAAGGACATAGATCTGAAAAAAATGAAGGTAGAATAGGATAAATTATTGCAATTGTGGGGCAATGTATTTGCTAAGGAAGAAAAGCAGCTGAAATGCTGGCAAGTCAAATTAGAAAAGCTGAAATGGGGTGTGAGTTACTAAGTCCATTCTGTTTGACTGCCCAACGCCTCGAGTTCTGTGTATGTTTGATGTTTGGTATCCTAAATTAAAATACATGGCAAGAAAAAGAGTAAGTATTTTGTCTTTGATCTTCAGCAAAAGCAGACTGAGAAAATCCCTTTATAATTGGTTAATAGTTCATGGGACTAAAACAGTTGTTGTAGCACAATCTGTGGGAACAACACAGGAGAAACATTTCCTGCAGAAAGAATGCTGAAGTTTAATTACTACACATGGCATGAGAGAGGATTTCAATTTTTAGGGCCCTGTGTTCAGGCAGTTACTAGGTAGCCAGCTTGCAGTGGAATATTGATGCTTTAGTCTAATCTCTGCTGTGCCAGAGAACAGTGGAGGGGCCTCATTCTCATGATGGGGCAGAAGGAATGCTGCACATTTCTTAGCTCTTATCATCATGTACACTGCCATGCCAGGCAGTTTAATTAATAACTGTCGACATCTTGTCATTTATCATTACTGAAACAGGAGGTGAGGACCCTTCCATGTGCATGGAGCACAAATAAATTAAAGCTGGCTCGCCCAGTCTCACGGCTCTGCTGCTGTCACTCACTCGTGTTGTCCTTCCTGCAGTTCAAAGACTTGCATCTTGCTCTCAGGGCTGGGCAGCTATTTATATCACCTAAAACACAAACACATGCACATGCAGGCCCGGGGGATAATCATCCTCAGTTGATATTGTCGCAGAGAATTCAACTGTTGGGTTCACCATAAGATATTTACTACTAGGTTTCAAATATATATCAAGGAAGGGTGTTTCAGGAGCAAAGACATGCATGGAAACGGGTCCTTGAGGTAGTGTGGAAACACCACAGTCAGATAATGACATCAATATAAGCTTTTTCACTGACTTCAAGTGTCATTAGGGCAATATTTTATTTTCATATCACGAAGCTAGATACTGAGTAGCTCAGTGTGTGTAAATTGCCCATCTTTCTTTGAAATCACGTGCACCATTCAGCATGTGAATACTCAGAATGCCTCTGGGTACTGTTTGTGATTTTGTTTCAAGCCTAAAAAACTTCCTCTCTGTGAATGCTTTGATTCTTAGCAGCATTTTACAGGAAAAAATCAATTCCAACTGAAATGAGAAGGTGGACATAGCTAGAGTAGTAGCATGAGTAGCAGACTTTCAAACACAATCCATTTTTGGTAAATAAAAATAAACAGTTCTTTAGGTGTGCTCCATCTTCAGGGGCACAACACGTCAGGCACTGTACACAGGAAACAAGAGCCCTGCAGATACTATTATTTAAATTAAAACAAACAAACAAAAAAACCCCTGAGCTCTGTTTACTCTGTACAATAAACTGCATTGTGATAAATTGTCATGCTAATTTGTGGCTGCCTGCAGAGCTTCCTGTGCCTGCTGAAGGCAAACGATGGAGCATCTCTGGGTTGGTTTTGCAGGTGTGCCTGGCTGACTGATGGAGCTGCCTCACTTTTGGCTGCTGAAGAGCAGCAGGAGGTGCTGGACTCCTGCAGGGACTGCCAGAACCTGCCTGACAGAAGGTGGCCACCTTTAAAGCAGCATGTTAAGCTGCAGCTCACTAAAGCACCTGTTAAAGCCACTAAGATGATGCAGGTCAGAGTTGCATCAGGAAAACATCAAATAAATCATGGAATAGGGCAGTGGGACCATATGGAGTGTCCCAGCTCTGCCCCTTGCACTGCTCCCATGTGAGGGGTGACCCTACAGGCAGGAGAGCTGCTGGAGCACTGGGTAATATCTGCTTCTTACAAACTGTACATGGTCAGACAGACACCAGCACACAGGGAAGTGCAAACAAGAAAATCCTGCACCAGAGCTTGTGAATGTCTCTTCTTTAGAATGCCAAAGGGGCAAAAAGCAGCAGAGACCTTCCCCGTGCCACCCTAAGCAGAAAGCCATGGCAGAGCTAACCCTCGGGTGGCAAATAGCTGAACCATGAGAGCATTTTAATAATGTGATATGTGGTAATTCTGGCCCCTTCTGGCTGCAGTAAATTGCCCTGTTTGGCTGGAGCCAAGCTGAAATAGCACGTTGGGCATGCATCAGGAAATGACCTCAGAATATATGAAGCCTCAGCCTCTAGGTGATAAGTAAGGGCCCAACAAATTAATCTCATCATCTACATTCATCTTTGGGTGCCACTCTGTGCCAGGCCACAATGTGTGGGCTGAAGTCTATTTTTTTCATTTGTGTAACTTAAACAGGTAGTTTGAGTTACTATGATACAAATGTTCTATTCTGTGCTGTCTGCATCGTAGGTTGTTCTTACTGAAATAGGAAGAATTATCATGTCATATTTTAGAGGCAGGCAGGCAAATTATTATGCTGACAGCTTGCCTTTGTCAACATATTTTGAATTATACATTCTATAAGTCTAGTGAAGGGAATTTATTGTCTTCCTCAGTCTTTCTCCCTTTAATGGTAAGCATATTTATTAATAATTTTAACTTAATTATTTATGAAGCCATTCAGAAACTACTAGCTTTTACTGTCTATTTTGAATTGCATTTATTGCTGTATTATTAAGTCCTTTCAAGATCAAAAATCACATCTAAGTGAAATGGAAAGAAAGAGTTGCCTTAGGCTCGTGATTGGAATTTAGGACATGGTATGCCATAAACAAAAAAATTGTCTGGGTAAGGGAAAAAGTCAGTTTGTGCTTCCTATCCTTTTGTTGTCTGAAATACACTGCACCAGCCTGGTATTGGTCTGACTTGGTCACCTGCCTGTCCTCCCCTGGGGTCACTGAGGCATCTCAGAAACCTGGTGAATTCACAAAGTCTGCTCCTTGCTGCAGGATCCTGTGGGTAGAACACTCCATTCTGTGCACTGCTCCTTCTGCTGGGTCGGCTCTGCTAAGGGGACCAGGAGAGCTGCTTGCTGAACACACTTCAGCTTCTCTTCCATGACAACCCAACCAGCTTGGCTTCAGCAAAAATTCCTGTTTTCAAACACTAATTACTGTGCTGGCACAGCACTCGGAGTGGTTTTCTAATTGTTTGTATTTATTTGCAAAGTCTCTGCTCCACAGGGTCCTGTGATAAATATAATTCCAGTCGTGGCTAATTGGATGCTTTTTTGGGGGGAGAGGGGAGAGTAATTTCATGGTAAACCATAATTACTAGTACAAGAAGTACCTTATCTGCTAATCCAATCTGAGGGAATAGCTGAGGCTCAAATAAGCCTAATTAGAATTCTACTTGTTCATAATAAATAAGTGGTAATTACTAATTGGATCTAGCCTACATTGTTCTCTAAAGGGAGCAACTTGAAGGTGTGAATTTAATGGCAGTTTGGTTTTAATTTTGGCCATTTCCTACTTGCAGTTAGCACAGAAATGAACAGAGTAGACATCTAAGCCCTCCAAGTCTCCTATGGCTTTTAGTTTCTAGTGACACAGACCTCTGGCAAAACAGGCAACTTGATAATGCAAAATATCACTGCATGTTGAGCTCTTGAAGACCCAGTTCCAGCTATAGATGCAACACACAGACACCTACAGCTGTGTGGTAACTCAGCCAATGTGGAAAAATACTTTTCACTGTCAGTCCCCATTCCTCACATTTTCTAATGGAACAACACTTGTTCCCAAGCCCAAAATGTCACATGGTATTATTTGGGTCATTCATGGCTAGAAACCGTGGTAGCTGATTGGCATCAAATAAAAAGAGGAACTATTATTACAATATATTGATAGTTTAACTCCAGCTGTTTGCTCAATATGTATTTGATCACGGGCATAAATCACATTCTACCTGAAAGGAGGTTGTAGCCAGGTGGGGGTTGGCACCTTCTCCCAGGCAACCAGAGACAGGACAAGAGGACATGGTCTTAATCTGCACCAGGGAAAGTCTACTTTGGACATCAGGCAGAATTTCTTCATGGAAAGGGTGATTAGACATGGGAATGGAGTGCCTGGAGGTGCTGGATTCCCCATCCCTGGAGGTGTTCAAGGGATGAGTGGATGTGGCACTCAGTGCTCAGGGCTGGGTGAAGAGGTGGGGATCAGTCACAGGTTGGAACTCAATGATCTCAGAGGCCTTTTCTAATCTAACTGGTTCTGTGATAACACAGGTGTATTTTCCACACTTCTTCCCCACAGTTTACTGACCTAAATAACTGAGAAATTCTTGCAGGCCTGAAACAACACCAGCAAGCATAAAGAAATCATTATAAAAGTATTTATTCTGTGATTTTGCCTCCTGTCTTTGGTGTCTCTAAGAACTCCACCAGCTAGTAATTGGAATATTATGTTAGACCTACAAACACATTCTGATTTGTGACTGATACACGTGTTCAGCAGATTTGAGAATTACAACATCATAGTAATGAAAATTCAATCAAAGATTTTTCATTTCTAGTGATTCTTATCAGTCTACCATTGTCTCTTTACTACCAAGAGGGAACTGAAGATTTCTTAATTACAGGGGGCATGGGTGCAATAGCTTTATATCTTAAAAAGTCCCCTAAAAACACAGGTAAGAAGCAACTTTGTGACATCAACCTGAAGTCTTGCAGCTCTCTCTGGTGAAAGTGATGTTAACTAGTCAGAGTGGCTGGCCAAAAGACAAATATCCTTTCCAAAACCCAAGTGTCAGGGTGTTTAAATCTGCTCCCAGCTGCAGCTATTCACAATATGGGACACACTTCCTAGGGGAAGAATCAGTGGCTTCTCTCTGCCACAGTTTTAGCTTTTTTGTTTTGATGGATTGTTTGGGGGTTTTTTTTGTTTGTGTTGGTTTTTGGTTTTGTGTTTGGTTTTTGGGGTTTTTTTGTCAATTTGGAGTCCTTCAGAAATAAATAGAAGAATTTCTTGGTTTTATTTTTTTTTTTTTTTTAGATCAGCTTCTGTTCTCACAACTTCTGGGCAAATACTTCCTTATTTACTAGAGGGCTTAAGGCCCTGGGAACCCAGCAAGGGGCAAGTGGAGGAGCTGCTCACGCTCTTTCTTACCAAGCTAAAAACCACTTTTTCTATCAATCAAACCCTACATGAGGCCTCCTTCAACTTCGAGGCTCCTCACCTTTGTGTTATGATCCTGGCAGTCACTGTCATGGCAACAACAGAGGCCATTCCAGCTGAGAAAACTGCCAGGGAGATGTGGAGGGAGCCCTGGGCTGGGGGTCCCTGCCTGGAGTAAGACTCCAGGAAAGGATGCCTTAGAAATCATGGAAAATCATGATTTACCTTGAACTAAACGTTTATCCAGTCTGGGGTGGATCTTCCATCCTTTGTCAAGTTTAATATTGATTCATCTCCTTAATGGCTGTTTGCAATGAACCCTCCTTGGTCATCCCTTGTTCTGGTCCATCTCCTGCAGTTACTCCCTGATCTTAAAATCTACACTCTTTTGGGGCATCCAGTTGCTTGACACTTTAAAAAAAAAACCAAAAAAACAAGGCATCCACTAGAAACATTTCACCTTTTTTTTTTTTTTAATTTTCGTGCATGGAACTAAAATGAGCTAAAAGACATGTAGTACTCAAGAAAACGTGAAAATCAAGTTTCTTCTCCCTAAAACCATAACTGTTACATCCTGAGTCACAGCAGGAACCACGGTGCCTCACTGTCTTCAAGCAACAAACCACAGGAGTGGCTGTCACAGTCACCTTCTAGCACAGGATTCTGTTCCTCACACACATTTCTCCCAAAATAGCGACAGCCCAAAGACAAGGAAAAAAAATTGGCTTCTCCCCTTAGTCCTGGACAACAATCTGGCAAACACACTCATAATTTGCTGCAGGGGCCTGGATTGTTTAAGTTATAAACATAAAATAAACCCAAATGTGCTAACACCCCCAAGGCAAAGGCTCACAGCTAGGGAGAGGAGGAGGAGGAATTCAGCAAATCCGTGGAGAGCCTTGGACCCAAAGGCCAAGGAGTCAGAATGTGCCCCTGCTCCAGCGCTGGCCCTTGTCCTATTGCAAAAACAAGTCTTCACAGTTCATTTTCAGTGCTCCCAAATGGTCCTGTGGAAGCCTTGATTTCCCTCCTCCTTCCCCATCAGCTGTAATGAAGCTTCTGAACTTGTTTGGGTTTGTTGGCTGTGCACTGAAGCATTGACCTCTCCTAAAAGAACTGCTCCAGCTGTGAATTTATTGAGTCCTTTATGTGCCCAGGTGTGGGGCTCTTTCCTGGGAAGGAATTCCTCTCGGGTTTTCCCTGCCCCTCAGCTGGGACCGTGCTCTCAGCTCCCGACTGCAGCCTGAGGGTTGTGCAAGCAAATCCTGCCCAGGGGGCACAATTCCATGGAAATTCACACACTCACAGGTGCTACAGTTCATAAACTTATTATTATTATTAATTATTTATTTTAATTTTAATTATTTATTATATAATTATTTATTATTATAATTGTTTATTATTATAATTTATTTATTATATTTTAATTATTTATTATTTTTAATTATTTATTATTATTTTTTAATTATTTCAAATTTTTTAATGTTAACCGAAAGAATTATGGAGCCTTTCTATGAAGTATCTGCGTACTTTCAGCTGTGCTATTTTATTTATTTATTTTTAAGTGGAGGCATCGACTCAACCTACGACTTCACACTTGTTTCTTTGTCCAGAATCGCAGGTAGGGATCTCCCCCTCGTGGTGTGAAAACAAAGCGTCCTCACAAAAATTCCGAACTGCAGTTAACATTGCTTTTTAAAAGGAACCAACAGAGGGAGACGTTCCACCACTAACAATTAATTTCTTCGCAGCAGAACTTACGGGAAAAGGGGATTTAAACTGAACAGAAATAAGTCATCGTTGCTCCAGTTCTAAGATATAGTACAACAGAACACAACAGCTGTAATGTGTTCTACAGTTTCAGCAGAATTCCCCAGTGAAATGGCAACTGAAACTTTAATTACCAGGTAGGATTCCGTAGGACATCTTTAAAACCAGATTTTACACTGATCTCTTCAAAACAATAAACATTCTGTGACTGTATTCCAAATAATAAGAACTCAGAGAAAACTTTTTTTTAATTTAAGGAGGGGGGCAAATAATTTTCCATAAGGGTTATTCAACATAGGAATGAAATGTGACTCTTGTAAAAAGCTTTTCCAAAAATTTCGTGTAATTGTCTTTAGTTCAACTGGCTCCAGTGAAAGAGATTGTAGAGACAATAACAAATGCAGCAGCAAAGGGTGGTCTCAAGAAAAGTACTGCAGATGTCTTAGCACTGAAGAAATTTAAATGTTTATCAACTGTCAGATAATCCTATAAACATATTTATTTGGAAACACATGGGATTCTTAATACAGCAAAGACACAAAATGAAAATGTTGCCTTCTGCCCTGCCTCAAAATATATGAACCGTGCACTGAAGTCTAAGTGTAGATATCCATAAAAATGGCTTTAAAAGGCTGGATGTTCTGTTCCTCTCTGTTCCTTGGGGATGCCACAACTCCCGTTTCTTTCATGTTATCTGATGAAAACAACAGATGAGTTCTGTAATCTGCCAAAAACTGAGCTAATTTTGTATTTTTCGAACTATTTGACCATCAAACTCTTTAACTGTTCTTTTGTGGATCTTACGAAATATTCTCAATTTAGTAGAAAGCTTCAGCTGCCCTGGACCTTGTTCAGGACATTTAGGTCTTCGTGAAACAGCCACAACCACAAGCACAACATAAAGGCAAGAGTGGGTAAAAAAAGATGATTGATCAAATTTTTGGGCAGATGGTCTTTCCTGTCTTAAGGATTAATGTTGTGGCTGAGGCTCTGCTTGCTTTTAAAACCTTTCAAAGAAAGGATATTCCTCATCTTTATGTGACACTGGGCCTGAAATCCAGAAAAAGAACTGAAAGAGGAGAAACAAGCAAGGAATACAGAAGTTGGTGCCCAGACTTGCAAGCTGAGATCTTTGCTCTCTTAGCACAGAGCTACTGAAAAAACAGAACACACTTTGCTAAATCTCAATTAATTGTTATATATACATTTACCTATTTTCTCATATTCCCTTCTTAATAGCAGAGAGAAACTAGAAGACAGTGTTTTAAACAATTTGCAGGAGAAAATCCCAATTAGGTGGGGACAGATTCGAGGTACAAGAAATACATGTACACACCTACCCATGCTAGAATTTACTGTGTCAAATTTCCCATTTCCAGTGACAGCAGCACCACCTTTTCTATTTTTTTTTTTAATTACTGCAAACTTAAACCTGGCCCCATCTTTCTTCTGCTTTTTGCTTCTACTGCTCTCTTTCCTAAGAAAAATCATCATGTAAGCATCTCTGAACACTTCTTGAGATTTCCTGTACTTGAAGCAGGATTTTTTTTTTTTTTCAATCCTGTGAAGCCATCAAATTTAATTAATACCGGAAATATTGACTTAGTGCTAAGAGTAATATTATCATTAAATTAGAAATTCTTGTGGTGGTGATGCCAGCTCCCCATCTACAGAGCAAGTCAGACACTGAATCTCAGTAGGTGTACCATGCTTTAGGTAAAACTCTTCAGAGCTAAAAGCATTATTTACTCACAGAACTTCAGATTATACTATTCCAGACTGAGAAGCTGGTTCTTTGGCATCTTCTCCTTAACATTATTTCCCTGGCATCACATATAATTTATGTGCTTTAAAGCTCCCTAAAAACTGGCTGAAAACCTCTTCCTAGAAGTTTAGGGAGGAGAGATATAAAGATACCATGCAACCATGATATCACTGTTACAAAATAGCTGCTTTTTTCTCTTTTTTTTTTTTTTAGAAGAAATTAAGACTTTTTCACTCTCTAGATCCCCTCCCTCGAATTACCAAAAATCTAATACTGATTTCCTGCAAATATAGACCTTTTAAGCTTGACTAATTTGTCATATGGCATTAGAGCAAAATGCAAGTCGACGTTTCCTGACATTTTGTCCAACATCTAATGCCTTTTAATAGAGCTCTTTAACCACATGGCTCTTTAACTTCCATTGGTGGGAGATCATTTTTCCCTTCTAGGTAGGCTGCCTCTATTAGCCTAAGCTTTACACTTCTGTTCTTTTATACCTTCAGAATGGCTGAGAAAACCATTAAAATGACAGATGGACCCACCGAGCCCATCTTTGGCCTTGGCACTTCCTTCCCAACTCCCGTTGCTGTCGGAGCCCCTTCTCCTCTCCCTCACAGGTGTTTGCTGGGTCTGACCTTGGCAGCCCTTCTCCAGCTCTCTGCCCTCCTCTGGGTCTCCTGGTGACCTGGGGAAGTCCCAGGATGGACTGACAGAAAGCTCCAAGACAAATCCCCACTTCCCAGCCCTCAGGTTGTTCCAGGAGCGTTCCCCACCAAAGCTCATCCCCATCCCTGCCATTTTTCCCTACCAATTTTTCAGTCCTTGACTGAAGAGATGTTGTTGACTTTACAGAGGTTAAAGGTGGCCACCTCAAGAGACAAATGGGATTTAGCAAGAAGGGATGATTGTTGTTCTTTCAGGAATAAAGTGTCAGGAAGATGCAGAGGTCCCCTGGCCCCTGCTGAGGCCCCAAGTGACAGCAGCAGCTGCTGAGGGTGCTGGAGCTCTGCGGGATCTGAGGGTTCCCACGTCTCAGAAGGGCACAACTTCTCCTTTTCCCACATCTGTGGCTGGAGGAATAACAGTGAGAGCTCCGTTGGGGAGCTGAGTCAGGCCCTGCAGACAGACTTCGGGCTGAGTGGGAGCCTAAAGCTGATCCTGACTGAAGTGGCCAAGAGACTAAGGGACAATCCTCCTTTCTCTTCCATCCCTGCAAGCACATGTGCAAGAACATAAATGTTTGAATAATTAACTAGACCTTTTTGTAGACTGAAGGTAGGACTGACAACCAACAGGCTCAGGCTGAATTCACACAAAGCCCTAATAATCTGTGTGAGTGAAGTGCTATACATATGACAACACACACAGAGAGAATATAAAATAAATATTCTGCATTGCCAAAAAGTTCTGGACTCTGATTTAGATTCTGCCAGTGCCTGGAACATTTACAGCACTTGTAGTTTCGTTATAACCTGACCTTTCAGGAAAAAAGCAGTCTGGGGGGTTTCCTCCTGCCACTGAGGATGAAATACTTTCTAATGTTTATTGTCTAATGCAACAGAACAACAGATTTAAATATTTAGGAGAGTTCTTTCTAGAGAATGATTTAGGCATCAGATACTGAGAAGAGATTCCCTGCTAATGTATTTTCACCTTGGTGGCTCCAGGGTCTAAGAATCTGCTTTCTGCTAGGAAAAACTATAAAATGTTCAATAAAAGATGAAAAACTTGTCTTTCATTGTCACAAAATCAAGAGATTTCCTTGTAGGAGGGGTGGCATATTGAAAATTCTCTAGAAAGTAGAATACAGAAAGAATAACTGTCACTGGCAGCAAACTCCAGCTCTCAGTAAATACATGTGTTACCAATCTAACAAAACACCACTCAAATCCTTGCATGTGTGTACAAGCCAGGTTTAATGGTTTTTTTCAAATTTTAGGATTGGGCCTTAAATTATATATAATTAGTAAACTCCTTTCTTACTTTTATTTCCCACTTTAGTCCTTGAAATTTGGTGTCTGTTGAATTATGTTTTAGGGCTTTTTCTAAACCCGAGATTTGGGGAGTTTTGTTAACAGTGCAATAAAAATAACTTCGTAGCGTCACAAAGAAACATTAAAGACCTTTTTTTTTGTGTGCAGCTCTTTAACTTAAAAAAAAAAACCCAAAAAACAGACATTGTTTCTTTAAGAGGCTCCATCTGCAAATCCCATTAGATGTGCATATAAGGTTTCAGATGATTAATAGCTGCCTGCTTTGCTTTGGTTGGAGGGGCTGAGAGTATTGTGTGTTAACCCCTCCCTCCCCTTACTCACATTTCACTTTGCAAACTTGTCACTCTCTCCCCGGCACAGTATTTAAAAGGTGTTTCACTCATGCCCAGCACTTCAGGAGGGAGCAAAGTGCAGGCCTGGGGAAGCAGCTCATGGAGGTCCCTGCCCGGCTCTGGGTCCTGTGTCCCACCTGGGGCAATGAAGCGATTTAGAAAAGCTCCCACAGTAACAAACCTGCAGGGGCATAAAACCCACCGACAAACTGTTGTTTAGGGAGGAAACCCATCCTGTGAAATTTGGGAGATTCACCCTCTGCTTCTCTCCTGACTTTGAAGGCTGAGCCGTCACCGAGGCGTGGACAGGACTGGCAGATGGATCCCACCAGCAGCAGCTGCATGCGCAGCCCACAGCCCCCCCCTGCCCTCTGGGGGTGCATGAGGAGCACCCACATGGACGTCAGCACAGCCCCAGGGCTGAACCACTGCCCAGCAGCACCGTTCTCCTTCCACCAGAGACCAGACTTTGATGCTTACTCCGATTTCTCCCCCTCCTGCTTGGTGGCGGCTCCCCAGAGCTTCCCACGGGAGGAACGAGCCTTTGGGGAGCAGCAGCACCCTCTCCAACACTCTGCCTGGCACCTGGCAGCACCTGAGAGCACGAGACAACTCAACCCAGAACAGGCCTTGGCATCTGGGCAGTTAGAGGGCAGCAGCCCAGACCCAGCGGGTGTGCCAGCGGGGCTGGATGGAGACGAAGAGGCACCAGTGAACACCACAAAGGACACTGAGAAAAAGCCACCCAAAAGAAAAAAGGAAAGCTCAGGTAGGTGACACGAAATCAGGGTTGTGGGAGAGTGCAGGCAATGGAATGAGAGCAATTGTGAGACTGAGAATTAAGGCAGGAAGCTGATTAGCAAAACATTTCGCAATGCTTGACTGGGCAAACTTACACAATAACAACACTGAAACCAAACAGTTTATTCTTATTCTGGCCTTTGTATTTCAGTCCTGCAGAGCTTGTTTACTGAACTAAGCATTTTGCTCACCAGTACAATGCACATTTGCTGTAACTAAACAGGAATCACATGGCATGTGCACGCTGAGCTGACAGTCCTAGGATGTGGAGTTACAGATCCATACTTGCCATTTGTCTGAGCACAAGGGAATGGCAAAGAGCAAAGATCCCTCAGCTTGAGTTGCCTGTGCTAGTTGGAAATACCATACTAGGATTTTGACATCTCAGTTTATGGTAAGAAGTACAAGAGGCAAAGTCTTCCTTTAGATATAAATTCTATTTGGCCTCACTAAATAATAAATATTTTTACCTCAAAGCAGCTCTAGCTCTGATTCCTAAGCATCAATTTTCTTTTATTTTCTCTTCTCTTCTCTTCTCTTCTCTTCTCTTCTCTTCTCTTCTCTTCTCTTCTCTTCTCTTCTCTTCTCTTCTCTTCTCTTCTCTTCTCTTCTCTTCCTCTTCTTCTTCTTCTTCTCTTCTTTTCTTTTCTTCTTCTCTTCTCTTTCTCTTCTTCTTCTCTTCTTTTCTTTTCTTCTTCTCTTCTTTTCTTTTCTTCTTCTCTTCTTTTCTTTTCTTCTTCTCTTCTTTTCTTTTCTTCTTCTCTTCTTTTCTTTTCTTCTTCTCTTCTTTTCTTTTCTTCTTCTCTTCTTTTCTTTTCTTCTTCTCTTCTTTTCTTTTCTTCTTCTCTTCTTTTCTTTTCTTCTTCTCTTCTTTTCTTTTCTTCTTCTCTTCTTTTCTTTTCTTCTTCTCTTCTTTTCTTTTCTTCTTCTCTTCTTTTCCTTTTCCTTTTCCTTACCTTTCCTTACCTGTTTTTACACCCTGCACCAGAGGTGGGCTTCATGCACTCCTGACACGTTGTAAACACCAAGTGCTGGCTTGGCTGCCTCCTGCACGGCAGGTCAGGGGAGGGTGAGAACACGGATACAAGGAATGAAAGTAAAAATCCGGGGAAGGAAATCATTTCAATGCAGTGCCAGCAAGGAATGAGAGCTCCCTTCCCACAGCTGCAGCTCTGTGACTGTGCAGAGCCAGGCAGTCCCTCCTGGCTGAGCTGTCCCACCCCTGTCCCCTCCAACATCACACTGGCAGCACCAACAAGTCACGCTGAGCTCAACACAAACACCTTAAAACTTCCACTGAGCACTTCAACGGGCTGTTTAAATCAACCCTCCACAATGCAAGTGTTCACACACACACAAACATAACTGCAGATTACACAACAAAGTGTGCTTTGCCTCTCAGAAAACCAGAGCTCGGGCAGCAAGACAGAATCCCACAGCAAATCGCGGAAGGAAAGGACAGCTTTCACCAAGGAGCAGCTGCAGGAGCTGGAAGCTGAATTTGCCCACCACAACTACTTGACAAGGCTCAGGAGATACGAGATAGCTGTGAACCTGGACCTCACCGAAAGACAAGTACTCCCCAAACCCTGGTCTCCCCAGCCCCTTCTTCTTCCCCCCCAAAAAAACCTTCTCCCTAACACTAAAAACCAGACGTGTCACTTGAGGGTGGGTTTTGCAGTGGCACAGAGGTATTTTAAAACAAAGCCTCCACGTTCTTTTCAAACACACTTGTTACAAATTTCTGTGAGTAGCTGATACATTTAATTACGTTTCTCTAAACTAAAGATAGATTTGGTAATAACTGGTCTCTTGCAAGCTGCTGCTTCCCACCATTCATTGGTACATATTGATATATCAAGGTTTACATATGGAATATGGACACCACCTTAGACTGCAATTAACAGGAAATTATTAGAATTATATGTTTGACACATGCATTCTTCCTGGGTGGTATTTTGAGGTGATAAGGAAAGACAAAAATGCAGAGTTTTGTGGAGAGATGTATTTCTGTTCCCTCATTGTCATCTCAGCCCAGGTTTCCTTTTCAAAGCCCAGTGAACAATAGATGAATTGCTCAATTATGTGAAGCAAAGTAAAATTTCTGAAGCATTAGATTGGGTGGCCTAGATCTTAAAAATACATGAGGGGCACTGTGGCTGTTGTGTTGACATGCTTATTTGACATGAAGACAGGTTCTAGGCAAAGCACCTTTGGGGGTTTCAGAGGAACTTCTGTCTGGAGTAGTTTAGACAGAATTGTTCCCATCTGTGTTAGAAAGATGAATTGCTTAAACTTGCAAAGTTCTGTTCACCTTTTCTTCTGGAATTCCACAAATCTGCATAGCTCTGCTTGTACAGCTCAGACTGAGACAGGAAGTAATTATTTCCTCTTTATCACCCAGGTCAAAGTGTGGTTTCAAAACAGAAGAATGAAGTGGAAACGTGTTAAAGGTGGGCAACCAGTGTCCCCACAGGAACATGACACAGAAGATGTGGACTCTGCTGCCTCTCCCAGCTCTGAGTAGTCCTTGCAGCAAAGGGAGAGGAGTCTGGAGAAAGTGATGGATCAGAATGTGGATGCAACACTGCTTTGGGTCAGCTACTCCAAGAGATCATCCTGCTTGCAAATCCTGTAGCCCACAGTCTTTAAGAGGTTTATGATGCTTTAATTTGCAGAGGCAATTAAAGAGCACAGGGGGGAAAAAGCCAAAGGAGGGCAGGATTTTGATTTTTGTCTCTGGAACTGTCTTACTACCACAGATGTGTCTACAGAAAAAAAAACAGTAACATGGAATATAAAACAGGAGTAATGTTGTGTAGATGCTCAGACATTCAGAAAATACAGGTTATCAGTCAGAGAGTGATAACACAGATGTGTTCTCATCCAGTCTTTCCCTGGTCACATCTATTCAGTGTGCATTTGGATTTGGCAATACACATTTTACTTGTGCCTTGCTCTGAGAGAAATAAATACTTTGACAGTCACTGATTCTTCTTGCAAAATGAATTGGGCACCTGTGTAGCTAGGCAATAAGATTACAAAATAAAATATGAGACTAAAAACACATATAAACAGAATTCTGCTGACCAGTTTCAGAGGAGGTGGCTCTCACACTGGCAGTCCAAGAAGGCAGGTGCCTTGTTGATGGCAGCAATTTGCAGAGGGAGATTTCTTCCAAGCTTACTGTAAATCCTGAAATTAAACTCCTAGACCTCAATTCCAAATATTTTTTCAAAGCAGTCATCACGAAACACCACAGCAGGCACGGCAGAGATGGAACTCTCAACACAACAGCTCTCACTGCTGTGTTTTCAAGTTTTCCAATAAACAGCACAACCAGAAGTTTTAACACTTCAGAACACTTCCACTTGAAATTATCCTCCCTTTCAACCAAAACTTATAGTATATCAAGTTATGAAGATTTAGAAAAGCACAGTGCCTGTTTCCATTTGCTCTATCTTTTTGTTTAATGTACTAATGCCATGTTTTGAACAGAATTTTACACTAGCACACCACAACGTGGCTATTGAGAACACTGAAACAGTGGTTTGAATATTTGAAAGGTAACCATGATGGCAGCTATGACATACTGCCTTCCTCTCACCCTGCTCTGATGCATATTTATTGTGGTTGCCTGTAAACTGTTGATCTGCTGGGTGCAAATTTGTATATCTGAATGATATGTTTATAAAGCTATCAGTGGTAATTCCACTTGTAAAAAAACTCAGAACAGATAAATATTGTCTTTTTTTTTAACAGAGGTGTTGTGTTCTTTTCAAAGAGCTGATTACTGTACCTACTAAGAGGAAACATTCATTACATTCCTTCTTAACATTTCCAAACTCTGACTGGCAGGTGAAAAAACGTGCAGTTTAGAGTATATATATTTGTGCAAAACCAATTTAAAAAATAATTATTTCTGAAAGAAGTTATTTAAAAATAAAGAAACCTGAGAAGTTCGAGAAGCACTGAGGAAGTGAACTGGTGTCTGGTTTCCCACACTGCACTACTTGCTCCTGCCCACTTTACCCAAAACCAACTGTTGCCCAAAACAAAACACCAGCACCTCCCCCACTCAAAAAAATAAGGAAAATAAAGATCATTGATGCCTCACAGGGCCTCTGCACAAACTGTGCTGCCATCACAGAGTGGATGTAAACACGTGCGAATCCTGTGACTGTAATAATTACTATATAATCAATTATAATAATTAGGAGGATGCATGTTCTCTGAGCTACCTCTACCCCCATCTCCTCAGAAATTTATGGTAAAGAAAAACCACCCTCAGCTTCCTCCCAGGACTTTTTTGTGTGCATGGCAGATATTCCCACGGAAAATGGGGCAGACAGGGAGTTTTGGTGCATCCCAGTTACTCCAGCTGAGGGGGATAATGACAAAACACCATTATTGGGACTACAAACTTGATATTAAAAAATAGGTTAATAACATCACCACTCAGGTGACACAAAACCAGTTGGCTAAAACAATTGCCCACTCACAGATGAGAAGGAGCTTTGCTTTACTGCAACTTTAAGAATAGAAAATATCTGGGGCTCTGCTTCTTAAACCTTGATGCCTTCAGATTGTGCTGCTGACTAAAGTCAGTAGTTCAGCTCTTGGCAAACACTGAAGCAAGCTGAGTTTTGGGAAGAACTCTCTGGTGCTAACTCAGACATCCCACTCTCATCTCCTGGAACACAAATCACCGTGGGCAGGAGTTCTGTGTTACTCAGTTCCTTGTAAGCTCTTTAGCCAACTAACACTGTACAGCACCTCTTCCCCACTGTGCTTAGAAAGTTTGCAACCTGCAGAAGTAGCTTGTTTTGGGATGAAAACTTTTGGGATCTTGGCTACCAACATAAACCAAGATCAGCTCCTCGCTCAGAAAAGAGGCCAATAAATCTTCCCCTTCAAGGAAGCAGTCAATGGTAGCATATTGAATCATAATTCACTTAAAAGCCAGTTAATGGGATCTCAGTCTGCACCCACAATTACAGCTCCTAAACTGTTCTTGCTCTGGATTTTGAGAAATAAGCTATGAGTCACCTGTGAGATCTTTTTGTGCTCAGGCAGTTTCTTCACGAAACCATCTGCTTACTCTAAGGCTTTAGTGTTTTGAGAAGGAACATTTCACTCCTGACATCAAAGCATTTGACCTCTGAACCTCTGGTGCCAAGAATCTTTCAGGCAAAAACCTGTCGTCTGGGAGCAAAATCTCTGACCTGCAATTATTTTTCTCCAAAATCCACATCAGGCTGCATCCTCCTCACAGAAGGGAGGGAAACTCTGCCTTGGGATGTTTGGCAGTGCTCCCCAGGCCTGATCCTCAATAAATAATCTGAGCACACCATCACCCCGTCCCATCAGAGAGCTCTGGCAGGTTTTCCCCAGGAAGCACACCCAGGCAGAGCAGCAAGACTTGCTGCCCATACAGAGCCAGTGCAAACAGCCCCCAGGGGATGGGGATACCTGTATAAACACAAAAAAACATGCTGTAGCCCTTTATATCTGTGCTGCCTCTTCTAAGCAGAGAAAGAGAGGCACTTTCCTCAGACTCATAGATTTTATGGACTTTTTATCTATCCAGCCAGATGCCAGTGTAGCAGAGGCCCTAAGTTGTTTTACAGTTTCTGCATCCCATGACTCCTCTGTTGTTGGTCCTCAGTTTCTCCACAGCATTCTGCAGATTTAAGACAGTGATTTTTCCAGTCAATGGAGCTACTCAGAAAACTTAAAGATAACTCGTGCCAGTCCAACCTGGCCTTGAACACCTTCAGGGATGGAGCATTTTCTGGGTTTTTCTGGGTAACCCGTGCCAGGCTCTCATCACCCTCATGGTAAAAAATTTCACAGACATGTTGTGACTAAGGAACCAAACCCTCCAGTTCACACTGCCTGGAAAAATAAGAGAACCCTTTCAGCAAACACTTCACGGCCAGAGATTTTTACTGGGACTTATCCTACATGAGCAAAGCTTATAAATCCCACTTCCTATGGAATTTCCTACGTGTGGAAACAAGCACACACAACAAATCAGGGCATTTTACAGAACAGACACACAATTTTTCAATTACCCCATTTTCTTCCCCCACCTCCAGCAGTGCTCATATTGGGTTTCATCAGCTACTATCTCATATTTTGTGTAATTCCTTACCCTCGAGGAAAGGGAGCAGCCAGTTCAAGAAATACATCTGCATTAGTTACTGGGCTCTGAGTGCTGGATCCAGGCAGGTCCTCTAGGCAGATAGACAGGAAATCCACTTTCTTCCAGTGATTCCAGCTTTTGTCTGACTGGAACTTGCCCGGTGTGGCTGTAAAACAATCCCAGCCTCGGGCTATCACCTTTCAGGCCGTATTTGTGAGTTATGAGCGGGCAGTTCCCACTGCAGTGCCAGACACAGGCAGGTGCTGCAGAGCCTCTCCCCACCCTCCCCACACACACAAGGCCACATTGTTTTACTCTCTACGTGAAGGAAGGATTTTCATGCAGCACCAGACTTTTACACCGCTGTTCCCTTCCTCTGTACCGTAATTGTTATTTTATTTTTTTTATTATTTTTTTTTTTAAATAACTCTTTAGGCAGGGATAAGCATCTGGTTGTCTGGAAGCTCCTTTGGGAACAGATTGCAAAAAGATAATGGGAGTGAATAACAGAGAGGATGGTGACTTCATACCATGGAGGGTTGAGTCATGTTTCTCTCTTTCCTTTTTAAAGAAGAAAACATTTTTTCAAACCTCCCTCAATCATGCTCTGTACCCCTGGCTCCGGAGCAGGAAACAGATGTGAATTGACATTTTCTTAGAGCCTTTGATTTCTAATTCAGCCCCACACTCATACCCCATGCTGATCTGTCCCCCAGAATGCCACATGTGGAGTATTTCCTATGCTTGGGAATATATCACCAGGTAAGGGTTAGTCCAACAGTGCTACAGCAAAGTCAGTCATTGGAAAGACACCAGAAAAAGGGTTGTTCCTTTCAATACTCACCTCAAACATCCTTCCAGTCTTATACCTTCATCTACTTTTAATTCTATATTTCTATATTCTGACCCTTTTCTGTATATTTCTATCCTCTTCATTCTATATTTCTCTCATGAGAAATGATCAGAAAAAGTGATGTAACTGTTGAGAATCTGTGCACAGTTTCCAACAGAGAAAAAGAAAACTCTATCAGATCTGATTTAATTGCTCCATCCACTTTTCTCAGCTGAGAAGGACAGACCTCTGGTCTCAGTATCAGGGCATCTAACAAATCTGGCCAGGAAGTTATTTTCCAGGGAAAAGAAGTATCATTCTCCATAATAGTTATCCACAATTTTTTTCTGTCTGAAGTTAATCGAAAAGGAGATTCTGGGGAAAAGTATAGCTCAAGAACCTAATCTTCATTCAAGTGTGCATACATCCAATACTCTATGATTACACCTAGAAAATGGCACAAATTATAAAATAAGGCCTCTTATTTAAAAGGACCAGTAGCATGGATTTGGGTCAGGCTACTTGCTGTCTTCAAGTGGCCCAAATTTAGCTGGACTGAGTTATAGCAAAGTTACATTAAATTTCTTCAAAGTATCCCAATAAAAAAATAAATGTGTTAAAAAGAGAATGAAATAACGAGATGAGAAGTTTTCAGTCCCAGGGAAACATTTCAGGCACATCTCTCACTTGTTTATTTGCAGAAGAGAACACAGACACAACTGGGGTGTGTTTCACATTACGAGATATGAGGGTTCTGTCTGCACTGAAGACATGTTTATACTGTTGGGTTCCATTATGAATCTGTTTTATATCCTGTGAATGCTCAGAGTCCTTTGCACACTCTAGACAGGAAGCCTTTAATTCACACACTGAGAAGACATTTCCAACTATTCAAACATTAAATAAATAAACATGAAAAAAAAAGTCATTCTACTGCAATGATTAAATTCTTCTTGTCCCTTTGCAAGATTTCTGGAAGAACAAGCCTCCCAGTCCTGACAGGGTTGTTTATAAAGTCCAAGAAATCCATAAGAGAAAGAAACTTAATGCAAAACCACCCAAATTCACACTTTGGAAAACAATGCAAGGGTAGCAATGTTGAATTTGTAATCTGTGTATAACTCCCAGTACGAAATTGGGCTTGAATTTTCACTTTCCCTCACAGTTGCTAAGGCCAACTTGACTGCTATTATTTTTAGGAGAAAAAATGATCTCTCTTTTTACAGTCTCCTCTCTGCTGTGATTTCATTGTGTCTCTGCCAGGATCAAGAGGAGGCGATGCCAAGAAAAAGGATGAGCTCATTGCATTTAATGGTATGAGGTTTCACAAATAAAAACTACATTACTCAACTGAGAAGCAGTCAGTGGTATACAACAGGGTTAAAGGCAGGCAGTTTTTATTGGAAACAAAAGAATTAATTAATTTCTGATCTCACTGGCCTTCCTTAGGGATGGAATTTCTGATTATTCACCATTATTGTCTTTTATTGCACTTTTATGATAACATGAAATGAACACGATGAACGTTATTGGTAAAACAACACAGTGAAAGCAGCAAATTATAGGAAAGAGTCATTCAGATTTTCCTGTTTAAATCCAAGGTATAAATCTCAGCCTCTGGAGTTATGGATTCAACACTCTTTCCACACCTTGTTGACTTCTGGCATCTCACTGAGCTCAAAAATTCTTATTCCACAGAACACTGAATCCTTCTTAATGACACTGTGCTAGTTCAGAAGAACCTCTCAGACCTGAGAGATCTATTGACCAAACAGATCCATTTGCCAAAAATGCCAGAGGCACAGCCTCTTTTACAGGCCCCATGAAGCCTTTGCAATGTGCCACATAAAAATGAAGGAGCCTTCAACAAGGAAAGGCAGTTTAAGTGCCCATAATGGACATCTGAGCTCATGATGCGTTTGACTGGGTGCTGATTTTTGCACAAGGGCTTGGACAGGTACAGCTAAATCATTTTATGCAAGGTAGGCAGCCACAGGTGTCAAAGACTGCCTCGCTCTCCATGTGAGCAAAACTTGAATAAAACCTACAGATACAGAGTTTTCCTGTATCCTTATGAAAATCCTTTGCCTGTGCTGGCACGTGTCCCATGACTCCTATTTAGGAAGCAATAGGAAGATATCCATTCCATCTCCTTTGCTCTTCCTGCACCCTGACTGGATCAGAGTCCCCTGTGACGTTCCCAGTGTCTCTCCAATGTCTCACTGACACAGAATGACCTAATTTGTTATGGCTGGTGAGCACTGACAGAAATTAAATCCAGGGTCTGTAGTTAATTGGGGTCAGGTTGAGATGATTTATGACCTGAGGAATGTACTTACTCTTTACACTATCATGTGAACAACGGTATCAACTGGACTCAGCAACCTTTGGAATCGAATTAAAATTGGGATTTTGCAGAAAATGAGAAGTAGCAGAGGCAAGACCCAAGGGAGAAGGCAGAGTGAGCAGATGAGGCTGTATCTGATCACAAAGCCAGGTACCTTCTCTTCCCACAGTCAGTCAGTTAACCTTCAACTCCTGATTTATCGTCCTTCAGAGGAGAGATGGAATTGGTCTATGCCAAGAAAATCTCATCTGTCTGGAATCTGAAAGGAAGGGAAAAAAAAGTTTGAAAATTTCAGAGGAAGTTGGGATTTGTCCCAGTTCCAGTGTCTCTGTGTTCACTCAGACAGCTCACGTTAGCAAGTGAGGCTCACTGAATAACAGTTGCAAATGTTTTTCCATCAATCAAGAGCCCTGAGTTTGGTCCCAAGTCAGAGGGCTGTGCAGTTTAGCCCATGACCCTGAGCAGCAGGAGCCTTCAGCAGGTTCTCCCATGCCTTTTGCAGGATGTCTTAAATCAACATCTTTCTTTTCTCTGTGGGTTTTAGAAAAGGGTTACAGAAGAGTTACTCTATTATCAAGTCCAAGGCACTTTATCACACTTCAGCAGTTAAACAGAATATGAAAATAAAATCATTCAATACCAACTTTCTTTGGAAAAAAATCACAGGGGTTTTTTTTTCTTCCCTAATTAAGACTCTGCTTCTCCATTCTTGGTAACTTCATGCCCTGTTTTTGATTACACAAGATGCAGCCATTCATGTGCCCAGTGAAACCAGGAGCTGATCACAAACTCTGGGCCTATGCTTTTGCCCTCAGATACCAAGAGGTACTTCAACAAGCTTGTAGAGGATTCAGAGTCTTATAATTAATCCTGAAAATGTCTGATTTCAGGAAATACACCAGTACTGCTGCTACAGCAACTACAAAGGGCTGTCCCTTGTTGTGTCACAGAAAAAATGGTACATGAGAGACCAACAATGGTCACGTTCTGTGGAAACACAGGGATGCTGTTCAAACTGCTCCATCTGTTGCTCAAGATTCCTCCAGACATTACTGTCAGTTTTAACCTTAATGCATTCTGTAAATGTCTGGAAATATATGATATATGGAGTCTGCAACCACTGGAAATCAGCCTTGTGTGTGCTGCTTTCCTCAAAGACCAGAAAGGAAGCAGTGGTGTCCTGATGGTGTGTTATTACTGAAGACTTGGGTTTGATCCTTTTTCATTGCTTTGGTTTAATTTTTTAGTCTCCATTTGTCATGGCTCAACCCCAGCCAGCAGCTCAACCCCACTCAGCCACTTGCTCACTTCCCCCCTCCCTCTGTGACAGCAAGAGAATCCAAAGGGCAAAAGTGAAAAATCTCATGGGTTGAGACAAAGACAGTTTAATAGGGAAAGCAAAAGACACATGTGCAACTGAAGCAAAACAAGCTATAAAATAGAAAGATTTCATTAGCACAGAACTCCTTTCATGTGAAAATTTTGTCCAAATATCAATTTATTTTTTTTAAGTGGAAAAATCATTTCTATTCTGCTAATCTCTGTCAAAATAGGCAGAGGAAGGAAAGGGGAGAAAGAAAAAATGTTGCAGTCCCAGGAGTGGTGGTTATAAAAGCTCTCCATGGGTTCCTGTGCTTCTTGTTGAACACAATCTTGCTCACACACACCTTCACTTGCCAGGTAAGTGACAGTGTATCAACCCTTCACCTTCCTGTTCTCTAAGAGCATTTTTGCACACTGTTCTGCAGGGATATGAGCCCAAAATATATAAAGCTTCTTAGAGAAAAGAATAACCAATATAGGGGAGGTGCAAAATGCTGTATAAATGCAGGGATGACTGACAATGCAAAATCCAGCCTACACAGAATCATCTCTGCTCTACCTCAGAGACTTCATCTGAAGGCACACGATGAAAGAGCAGAAGAATATTGGACTGAGTCACCCCCCTATCCTCAGTGGAAGCCCAGAGAGCTCCAGTTCCAGGCCAGGAAACACTAGGAATGTACCTCTGTCCTTATAAATCTTTCTGACTGGCTCTCCTCTGTGAGACTGTCAGTGGCTGCAGTGTGGCAATCACTGCATTTGGCAGAGCTCTTTGCTACCTGCAGCTTAACTCCCAAGCAAGCAGACTGCAATAACACAGGATATTTACTCAGCTGTGCTCCTCCTGTGTATCCTGGGGAGAAAAGGTATGTTCTGGCCTCTTTAATCACTTCATTCTTCGCTGGAGTAAACAAGAGGAGCCACAGGGGGTTGTCTTTGCTTGTGAGGTTCTGCTGCACACAGGGTTTGCTGCATGAGACACCTTCACTAGCAGAGCACAAAGTTCCATCACTGGGAGGAGGGGGAGACGAGCTGGGGTGAGTACAGATGGCAGGAGGAATGCAAAAAAGGACTGAATAATGGTCCCAACAATTCCTTTCCACCCCTACTGACAGAGCAAGCAGCATCTGAACTGGTACACCCTGTGCTGCACCCGAGGTGGGACAGGACAGGGATTGAAAAGGATCAGTGGAGTGAGAGTTCAAAGCAAGTTACTGATGTTACACACACAGCTTTGCCAGCCCTGTGCCCCAGCACCTCAGCAGCTTTCAGAAGGGGCCATTGCAGCCTCTTATAATAAAAGGAAGTGCTCTGAACAGGAGAAAAGGGCTGCAATAACCTGAACAGGCAGCAAAGTTCCCCAAGAAGTATCTGGCCAATACATTACCACGGATTTACACTGAAAACTCTGACAAGTGGAACTGGTAGGTGCTTTAAAACATTGTCAGAGTTGGCTGGGAAATTACTGGTTGTTTTTTTACTTGTGAACAAGTCCTGAAATGCTTTAACACTGACAATTATTATAAGGAAAAATAAAGGCTTATTTCAGAAATCTGTATTATTGTTTTTAATTTTGGGCTGCTGGGAAACTTCAATTTCAAATTTTAATTTCAATTGAGTTCAGAGCTGAGGATTTTTGCACTGTTGCTGCCCTCTACACAGGAGATACATACAGCAGGGGGAATGGGATCTGCTGGGCAGGGAGAGGTGCAGGAGTGCAGGATGTGGCCTTTGATCTGCTGCTCAGGAACCTCATCATCCCTGCACTACAGAGCATGCAGAGCTGCCCCCTCCCCATCTCCAGGGAGGGCATGTAAGGTACTGAAACATGAAAGGACAAGTGTCTTTTCCCATTGCTTATAGTGGGGTTAGTTGGGCCATATAAATATATCTACAGCCAGGAAAAGAAGACACTACTTACTCCTTCAGAACAAAGAGTGGACTATTCTGTGAGGCACAATTGTGTGACTCGAAATGGCTTTTAAAAAGTGAATTTAAAATTAATTTCGTGTCTAACACGTATTATGTCTGTCTGTCTTTAAGTTTTCAGTGTGACACACACCAATTTGTCTGGCACAGCATCATGAGCCCCACCCCAGCAAGGGCTCCATTCAGAAAATGTCCAGTGCTCCAAATGGATGAGTCACTTCTTCTCCTCACTAAGCATCAAGTTCTCTCTGGCAAAGCCTACTTGGCCAAACACCAGGACTAAACAGCTTTTAAAGAAAACAAAGTGAAATTCTCATAAAGTAGGATCCTCTTTTCAGACTTCCAGAATCCGGATTTTTAACATGATTACTACAGGAAGAAATATCTCAGGTCCTGCAGCTCTATGACCTTCCAGTCCCAAGGCAGGTTCTTTAGAAAACACGTTTTCTCAAACTGTAATTCCATGAATTTTTATTGCCACTTTTAAAAAGCGCAGAAGTTACACGTTTTCCACACAGTCTCCCAGTGTTCATAAGCTTTCCCCCCCCATCCCTTTTCCTGCTTACATGCAATAAAAGTCAGAGGTAGCAAGTGAAGATAAAAGCAAAAGGGGCTAAGTGTCCCAGGGGGCAGATTTGCTGTATTACTTCCAATACTTTTCAAATTGAAAATGTGGAAACACATTTGACTCATGCTTCTATTTCTACACGGCTGTTCTTTGCTTCTCAACTGTGATTCATGTGCAAGAATGAAGTCTATATTGATTGATCAAGATCTAGCTCTGGATAACTAATCTTTCTAGAAACTAGACTTATTTTACATTCACTGAATTTCTCTTAATTTTTATGTAATGAATGTGGGTGGCAGATGACCTAGCATTTTAAAAAAATATTTTACAAAGTGATTGAACCAAATTAATCCTACCTGGAATTTAATGCATAGCATATTCTATATTATCTGATTTTTCAGGAGGTCTGCATTAATAATTTCTTTCAAAATGCTCTTTCTCATTTTGTTGTAATTTAATTATGTCCCCATGACTGTTGGATCCCTGTTTAGCTTCTCAGGAAATTACTCTGATATGTCAGAAGAGGCAAGGTAGAGATTCTCCTTTTTGTCTTCTGGTCTTAACAATTAATCACAACTGTCTAAAGACAACAGAAGGCTGATTTTCAGACCAAAAAAAAAAAGAATTCTATGAAAAATGGATTAAATTTTTCCCCAAAATTTGGTTGGGTGTATATTCTGAATTTGGGTACCAGAAAACCCATTCCTTCATAATGCACTCCTGGGTCCCTCAAGTTCACCTTCTGTGCTGTCCCGGGCTCAGGATGCCACGCCAAGGGTTCTGAATGCACAAAAAAAGCTGAGTGACAATTCCAGGCGGGGGAAAAACGAGTTCAAAGTGTTGCAGGATGAGTCTGTCGCTGGAGTACCGACTCCCACCATCACCATTGCTGGATACTCTGCAGTTCTGCTGAGAACTTCTCGGCTGAGCCTGAACTCTCCCACCGCATCCCCGGCTCTCCCACCGCATTCCCGGTGCTCCCGCCGCATCCCCGACTCTCCCGCCGCATTCCCGCCCGGATCATCCTCCTTTCCCGGTTCGCCCCCTGCTGGGTCTCGCCGGGGATGCCCTTTCTGGCACGGCGGCAGCTGGAGGGTTAAAAGTCTGCTCCGAGTTTTGTGGCTTCTTTCCAAAAGGTTTCAGTTAACACCAAAGGTCTCCTTAAAGCTCCCTCGCTTTAATAGATTTTTCCCATCGAGTTCTCACTTTATAGACTATCATTTCCTTTTCTGCAGGGGAGCTATTTTCTGGGTCACTGATCCAACCAACTTAAAAGGGATTTCATTGATTAGATTTTATGGGTGGTTACTTCAACCATAATGTCACAAGTTGCTCGTACCTGTTAACAGCTGTGAGTCTTGCTTTGGTACCCTGTCTCTGGACATCTACAAGTGAAAGCAGGTTCCCCTCTCCCGCCTTGATTGAGTGTTTGTTAATTACTAACACATTCTTTATCCTGTGACTGCCTCAGCTGCTTTTGTCCTTTTACATTTCAGTGCCCCAGATCAGCTGCATGGCGAAGTGTTACTGATAAAATCCCCTGTTTGTGACATGTGGCACCTTATTCCCTTCCTGTCTCTGGGTCCTGCAGTCACACAAATATCCCACAAACACCTGAAGCACTGCACACCAGCCAGCATCACACGAACAGACAAAGCCAGGAGATCACCACTTTCGAGGCAAAACTGAGCAGAGTGTTTTAAAGCAGAATTTTAATTTATTTTAATTTTTTTTATTTAAGTGAAAAATGAGGAATAGAGCAAATAAAGGGAAAGGGAGCAGGGCTTGCAGGCAGTGGACTTGCAAGCAGGATTCCTGCATGTCAGTGCTTGCCTCATTGCCTTTCTCAGTCCCAGGGACAGACTGGGGAGCTGCCTGTGTGCACAGCATGCTCCTGATCTGCTCTGGAGGATGATCTCTAGGACACCAAGGTAGTTTAGTTTTTGGGACTTGTTTCTGAGCTTCATGACAGTGCAGGGCAGGACCCCAGTGAAAGTACAAGCCATGCTAAATAAGCAGAAGAGGTGAAACTGCCTGTACATAGTATAAAATCTATGAGCACCAGCAAGTGCAGAGTCATCTTCACAGATTTTAAGAAACTGATTCTTAAGAGCAGCAATGGAAGTGATTTGTGACTTACTACTTCCAGTTTAATTTCCTTTCCTCTAATACAGTTGCTTTCCTGGCCAGAAAATATTTGCTCCTGTTTGTGCTAAACAAAGTGCAATGTGCTCAAAAGAAAGGATATCATTTTCTTCCACCTTCTCTCAGAAAACACCCGACTGACAGCCCAGGAGGGTTTGCAGATTCGTGAGTACTCTCAGAAAGGAAGGGGATGGCAGTGGCAGGGCTGGTACAAAACTGCATGGTTCCACTGCCAGTGCCAGTGGAGCAACCTCTCTGCTTCTCCCATTTCCAGAATCCAGTTCTGAAGCACTTTTGCTTCCTACATCACTGCCACGAGCAGCACTAAACGGGATCTTGCAGCATCAAGCCTTGGAAGGTGAAGTACAGAGAAATTCCCTGTCATTCTCTTCATGTCCCTTCACAGGACATAAGGAAAATTAATTGAGGGTAACAGTCTCCTGCTCATTCCCTTTTCCCTAGAAGACATGGCCCATTCTCTGCACTTCATCTCCATACATCCTGTGCAGAGATTCCTCTATTTGCTCTTACAACTGCCCTGGTACATTATAGCAATATGACCATCAATTAACAGCACACTCTATCACAATAAAGAAGCCACCCAACCGTATATAACTCTTTTTAATTGTTTTCTTACATTATAGCATTTTGCTAAACTTATTCTGCCATAATTCACATAATTTAATTTCTCAAAGTGCTAATAATTTAATTGCTTCCTTCCTGCAGACAGAGTGCCTGAACTGCCTTCTCTCATTCAGAACATTATAACAAGTGGCTGTCATGAATACTTAAAAGGGGTATTTTATTCACAAGACCTCACACCAAATTGCTCTCTCCAGAGTCTGTGTTGTGTTTCAGGCAGCCACAAGGTGCAAGAAACCTACCCAGACACTCCCTTGCATCCTGGGACTATCCTCAGTAAGTTTGGATTCCAGTGATGCATTTAACCACATGTACAGTGTTTGGGGATGTGGGAGCAGCTGCTGGATGTAAACTTCCTGACAGTTCTGCACGTGTCATTCTGCTCCCACTGACATGGCAGAGCTGTGTGTCAGCCAGGTTTCCTGGCACAGTGGGGAGCTGTAGCCTACCAGCAGAAAAATCAAAACTGTGTTTTGGCCAGGTACTCAAACATCACAGACACCCCCTTCCCAAAGCAGTACAGCAAACTGGGGGTGTGAGCTATAGCAAAACCACCAAAAATGTACTGGTTCCATTTAGCCTTAGGGATGACTTTCCCCTTGTCTTCTTTTAGTCTTGACTACCTATTTCTCATCCAGGAGATGACATTCCATGAACAATTATTGTGTCGTCACCAGGTCTCACCTGTCACTGATATATTTGGCAGGAAAAAAATAGGATCGGTAAATGTTAAATATCATCTTGGAACTTTAAAGAAGAAATTTTGGAAAAAAAAACAGGATGCATGCACATGACCCAGGAGACAGCACCTGGCAAGTGGAAAAGCAAAACCACTTTTTCAGTGTGCAAATCCCAGGACTGGAATTTATTTTTTTTTTTTAATGTTCTTGTCCTTTAACACTGGTATGAGTAAAACTGATTTTGGCAGCCAGGGCTTTAGTTATTCTTTCTCCAGTTCCATGAGTGAGATTTTTTTTTTTCCAATCCTTGTCGAAGCTTCCCCGGAACAGAACCGAACATACCCGAGGAGTGTTTGAAAATGACTGCAGCGTGCGTGAGAAGGGGCAGGGCCGCCAAGGGAGCCCGAGAGTGCGGGCTGAGCAACTCCTGCGCTCGCAGCAGGCCCGGGGGAGCGCCCGTGCGGCCGCTATGAATGAACTTCGGGAGATTTTTCTTTTTTTATGAATGGGAGCTCCGCGAGGAGGGATGAATGGCAGAGCTCTGCGCTGTGATTGGTCCCCCAGGGTGAAGCTCCTCCCACTCCTCAGCGGGCGAGGGCCGGAGCGAGCTGGGATTGGCGGGCGTGCCCCGACACGGAGCTTCATTCACAAATTCGGTGAGACAAAGGAGCGGCGAGCGGGCCCGTGCGAGCGGGGCCAATGGGCGACCGCCCCGGGCCCACGGAGGCCTGAGCGCGGGGCGGGGGCCGGCTCGGGGCTCCGCGGGGGCTGAAGGGACCGCGGGGAACCGACCGGAACCCGGCCCGGCCCGATCCGCCGGGCGGGGCTTCTCGTCCCGGGGGCGGGGGACTTCGTCCCCGGCACGGGGCTGGCGGGCTCGGTCCCGACTCGTATCCCAAAGTTTCGGCAGCTGCGCCTCTCAGGGGCGGCGGGAGAGCCCGGGAGCGGCCGATCGCGGAACTGCCGGCGGCTGCGGAGCGCGGTGCGGACCCCCCCGGCCGGGCCGGCCCGCCGCTCCCCGGCCCCTGTGCTGTCCCCCAGGGCGCGGGGCAGTGCCCGGGCAGGATGAAGGGGTACTGGACCAGCAGGTGCCGTTTCACGTTCCCGCAGGTGAGTGGCCGGCTTCGCCGGGCTGGGGTTCCGTGCCGGGCTCCGCCGGCCGCGGGCTCCGCGCTGACTGCTCCTCCCGCAGCAGCCCCCAGGCCAGGCGGTGTCCGGCGGCGGAGCTGCGCAGGGCGCTGGGAAGATTCCCGGTGAGCCGGGGGTGCCGCCGGCGCAGGACTCGGAAGGTGAGAGGGTCTGAGGGTGGAGGGAGGGATGGGGATGGTGGAGGCGTCTGGGCAGTGACCGGGTCCTCCCCCTGCGCCTCCGTCCCCACCTCCTCGTTCCGCCGGCACCGCCGGGGCCGGAGCAGCCCCTTGTCCCTCCCCGGTGCTCCGCTGAGAATCCTTTCCCTTCTCCTGCAGAGCTCTTCCAGGACTTGAGCCAGCTCCAGGAGACCTGGCTGACCGAAGGTAGGCTCCTTCCCTTCGCTCTGTTTGCTTTTGCTCGGCTTTGAGTTGTTTGTCTTGCGAGGTTTGTCCTGCTCCTTTGCTGTGTTTGCCTGGCTCCAAACAAAAGTGGTTTTTTCGGGCTTGCCAACCTCTGGCTTGAGTAAATGAAGACGCTGAATGACACCATTGTGCTGGGCATTTGCTTATGAATGGAACTTGGCTGCTGGCCCGCTTTCCTGGGTACAATTTTCGTTTTAGGCTATTTGTAACTGGTTCGATTTTATGCTAATTTGTCACTTATCTTTGTTGTTTGCCAGAACGTCGGCATTTTCTTAAACAATAAAGTATTCTTTTAATTTGGGGAACAAAATGTTTCTCTCTCTTTTTTGTTTGTTTGTTTTTTGGTTTGTATTTTTTTTTTTTTAAATAATACTTTGTGGGGAACTTCCTGGAATTAGCACTTTTCAGTTTGGTGTCTAAATTGTTTTGCCTTTGAACCTCAAGGAAAACTTCGAATTCCAGGGAGTCCCATTAATTCTAAATGAAACTAGTTTTAAACAGAGCAGTGAACTTACTCAATTCCAGTACTAGAGATGATCCGTTTCCTAGAAAAAGAGAAAGAGGTGATCTGCTTTTATACCAGATTAGAAAAGGATAATGCAAACCTTATTGAATGGGTTTGGAATATAGGCAGAGGTCTTTTTATTATTATTATTTTATTTATTTTGCATAGCCCATAGCATGTGGTCAGAGTCCAAGTGAAATCCTTGAGAAATTCAATCTGTGCTTTAATATTCTAGCTTATGATTTCAGACCACATATAGGGGAACTGGTTTCTCCCACAGAGACTCCCATTTCCAGACTTTTTAACAAGAAAAGTGACTCTCTGAAGCAAACTATTTTTGTTTTTCTGTATTCACCTGTATGCCAAAACATTTTCCTGAATGGTGAAAATATTTTTAATAATGTCTTTTGCATGTCTCCATGTTAGCATTTGTCCATGAGATGAAGGCAATAGATCACTTAAGAGTATCTTCCTAAACAATGCAGAAGAAAAAGCAAAAATATGAAATACGTTATTTATTCTCTTCCACATTTAGTTAAAAAATTCAGCTATTTTTTTTCCCCATAGTTCTTGGTGTTGTCTATTGTTAATTTTGAAATAAAAGAGAAACAAACCTAGGAAGGAAACAAACTGGAAATTAGCAATCAGGCTAAAAGGTTAATGAATTTAAACCACATATACATCTGTGTATGTGTGTATATGTGTCACTATATATATTTGTGTGATTTCAGTCATAGGGATCTCTCTTTTTTATCTTTTTAGAGTATTTCTAATAGTGTCAATTAACACCTGACTTGTCATTTTCAAAGAATAATTCTGCATATAGATGACTCTTAAAAGAAACATATGCTGAAAAATCCCAGGCCTTCTTTCTAAAAATCTAAAGTTTTCCTCTGCACCATTTCTAACAGAATCTGGTGGGCTGCACTGGGGTGAAGCTGGCAGTTGCTAACTGTGCTAACTGTGTGGAAGTAGTTTCAAGCCAAATAATTTATAAAAGTGCTTCAGCATTCAGAGAAACAAAAAAAAAAATCTTCCCTGAAGAAAAGTGGCAGAGGCAGGTCCCTGTGCTGGCTGAGAGGTGGAGATCCACATCTCTGGGTGTCCTTGGGCAGAGCACAAGCCCTTGTGCTCTGGCTCTTGAAAGCAGGGTGGGAAATGGGGGACCTGTGTCAATGCCTGAGTGACTGAAACAAGACTTTTAAAATATAGGTGCTGGTTTGGGGAGAACAAGAAAACCTCTGTCTGTATTGCAACTGTATGAAGTAGATTATGAACATAAAAATTGAAATTTTCTTCTGGCAACTTTCACTTTAGCCTTCCTAGTGCAGGTCTGTAGCTGCCTGCAAACATCCCTGCCCAGCAGTGAGGCTGTGTGCTCTCATTTCAGCCTTGCCCTTCATTTCACATCTCCTCTGTGGCCTATTGCTTTCAGCATGTAATTCTCTTAATGAGATCCTCAGCGATGCCACAGACCCTCAGGGACACGGGCTGCAAAACCCAAACTCGGCTCATACAATGTGATCCTGGTCATTTCTTCTACTTCAATGTTGCTTTTTAAAGACAAGTCATAGAATGAATTTTCTAGGTGTTTTTTTCCTCCGTTCCCCACATTTTGTTGTTTATAGTTCCAGTTTGTTGTCACACAGGTCAGTGTGAAGAGCTTGGTTAGTTCCATTCTGATTCACTGCCTGTTGGTGCAGTGTATTCCCTGAGGTTTATTTTGGGCATGTCTTGTCTAGGTTAGCTTCAAGTGACTGAGATTAGTGGGCTTCCATTCCTTATGTCCCTTAACTTTGACTACATCACATTTGCTTCAGAGCAAAGTTTTGCTCTAGAGGGAGTGCAGTCTGTTGTCCACTCTGCAACAAGAGAAATTGCAGGTTTGTCTGTTATACACTGGCAGCAGCATTTCTTTCAGCAATAGAAACAGACTTTATCAAATAACAATCTGCTGCAAGCTCTCCCTTCCCTGCACTAAAAGGTATGCAAAAGTAATTGTTAGAAGTAATAAAATATTCTAACACAGTATGTCCTGTGGTTAAGGTTCTCTCCCTGCAGTTTCTCCCAGGACACACCACTATTCATTAATCCCAAAGGGAAACTATTCTTAGTCACTAAAGCCATCCCAGTAGAAAGCTCAGTTCTTTCCTGCATAGATTTATTTCTGCTGTACTGTTAATTATACTGTACAGAGTGCCAAAATTAATTCTTCATCTCTCCCTCCCTCTCTCTCTCTCTCTCTCTGTCTCTCTGTCTCTCCTGACAGCTCAGGTTCCAGACAGTGATGAGCAGTTTGTGCCTGACTTTCACTCAGAAAACTGTAAGTAGCACGGGGAGGATCACATGTCTCAGGGGAGAAGGGCAAACTCAAATTCTGGTGCCTTTCCTGTGCTGATACCCCTCCTCTCTGTCCAGAGCAGTTTCTCCCATGAAAACTGAAATGAAACACTTTTACTGGTTGCTCTTGTTTACCTCCTTTCCCTGTACTTGGCCCTGCAGCACAGCTGGGCTTGGTCTCTGAGTCATATATCTCATTTCTTCCTCTTTTTGACCCGGAACTGAGGATGGGCCCGTGTTTCACTCTGAGTGAATTCATGAGTCAGTTGTAATGTAATAGCCTGTTCCAGCTATAAGGGTCTGGAAAGCATTGGCTGCTCCTAACACATCCAGCTTCTTGAAATTTCCACAGAGGTCAGTGCACTGGAGAGAGAACTTATTTTTTTTACCCTCGAGACTCAGCTGACCAATCAGCATTTTTAGATGGACTGTATATATCTGTTTGCTTCATACATTGAAAAGGGTTGCTACAGGCACAGAAAGACTCTTTTCTCTTCTGGCCCTTCCCTGGGCCTGGAGTGTTTGCACAGATGCAGGAGTGTCATGCTCAGAACACTGAATCCATCCCAGGTGTGGGGAGACCGCTGGGTCAGCACACTCAGCCCTCCCTCACCCTGGACAGTGCCCAGAGCTGTTTGTGAACAGGTCCCTCTGCTCTGACTGATGGCAGCCACAGGATCAACCACAGGAGCCAGTTGTGCCTGAGGAGCAGTAGGAGCCAGAAACAACAGGATGCTCTGTGATCTTGTGGATTTATGCAATACATATATATAGTAGTATTTTCCCACAGAAAGCCTTAAACTTTTGTAATCGCTGTGTCTACAAAAACCTCACATTTATTTTCCTGTAGGACAAACTGTACTATCAGGACATCTCCAACGTGTCATCATATTAGTGTATTATAATTTAATGCAGTGCTACATAATAATACTACTCACAAGACATGGTTCCCAGGTATGGCAAAGACCACTTTGCATGATGCAAATCAAAAGTTCGCTTTTATGTTCTGAAAAATAATGTGCAAGCTACACCTTATAACAGAAAATGTCTGTCCCAGCCCTGAACAGCTTAGGACATACCCACTCTAAATCCTTTTCAAAGTGCTCTGGATCATCACAGAGCATGTTAACACTACCTTAGATTTGCTCTTTTAAGGCTGATGTGTCATACACACTTCACTAAATCCAGGGCAGCGCTCAGGGAAGTCCAGTGAGCAGCTGTGCATGTTGGCATTTTGTTTCTTTCAGAGCCACCTGAACAAGGACAAGGTGGTGGCAGCTCCACTGGCAATTCACTGGCAGATAATCATAGCTGTCTATAAAGAAGAAAAGTGTCAACTTGATCTTTCCTTTCCCTCCTGCAGTAGCTTTTCACAGTCCTCCTGCTCAGATCAAAAAGGAGCCACAGAGCCCCTCAGAAGCCCCCCTGTCCTGCAGCCACGAGCAGCCCTTCCAGCAGCACAGTGAGCAGTGCCTTTACACCAGGTAACGTGGCTTACACAGGGGAGAGGCAGGAGCTGTTCTGAAACAAAGTGCTACTGCATTATCTAAGAATGGAGTGTGTGACAGCCCTGCCTGTGTGCTCAGTCCAGACCCAAGGGTGGGTCAGCTCAGACAGCCAGTCCCTGCTCTGGGCAGCTCAGAGCTGAGCAGGGTGGGTCTGGCTTTGCCTCTTTTTTCTTCTCCCTAGTGCTGTTCCTCATCTGTCTTCATGCTGAGCACAATCTTGACATCTACCACATGCCTCTCCCCCTTGCCTTCCAAAATCTGTCCCACACCACTGCCCATAGTGCCAAGCCCTTGCCTGAGCTCTAGTGTGGCTTCTTCAGCACAGACACCTTCCCTGGTTTTCTACCTGAAGGGTTGTTGCTGTTGTGTGTGGGGTCAACTAATACTCAGAGAGCAGGGTGTTTATGCTGGGATTTTGTCAGCCTAGGTGGCTGCACAGAGGGACAGCATGTTTGCCTTTGATATACTGTTCCCAGGTGCTGCCACAAGTCCTTCTAGGAGAGCTGTAATGCTCCAATATCTGTCTGACTGTTGCAGTGCCTATGATCAACCCAGACGAGTCGGAATCAAGTCCCCCAGCCCGGGAATCCTGACACAGTCACCACTCCAACAGTTCCCTAGACAGGACAGGAGCTTCCCAAGCCCTGTGGGGCCACCCCACTCCACATCCAGCTGTGGATACCTCAGTGAAAACAGGTGAGTTACTGCCAGGAGGAGGCAGCCACTGGCAAGAAGGATTGCCCTGATTGCCCTCCTGGGTGGTTCAGGGAGGAAGGGCTGCAGCATCCAGATGGAAGTTGTCTGTTTACAGTGAGCACAGGATCCCCTCCCATGGGATCCACTGCTGCTGCCTAGGGTTCAAAGTCCATAACCCTACCCCTGCTAGATTCTGTGAGTGATGGGCTGTACAGCAGCTCCCCTTGGAAACACCCTTCACTGGGGTCCCTTCTTCCCCCAGCTGTGAGTGAGCTCCTACAGCCCTAGTAAGAGGCTGAGGAAGTTTCTGTCCCTCAACCAGCCTCCCACCAGGGCTGAAACCAGGGGGGCCAAGAAAGCAGCCCTCTCATGTCCTCTCCCTTCTTCCAGCTCTGCCTATCAGCCACCTGTGGAGATGTGCCATTCCTTCCCCTCTTCCCAAGGCGTGGCCCAGGAAGACCCCATTGCCTACCAGTGCCAGATGCCCAAGCCCTGCCTCCAGTACCCTCACCAGGGCTTCAAACAGGAGCACCATGACCCACGATACGAGCAAGAAAGCCAGGCAGGCAGCAGCCACCAGTACCCAGCAGCTGTGGTGGTGAAGCAGGAGCAGGTGGACTACATGTACGACTCAGGTGGGCACAACGAGCTCTTCCTGACTGCAGAAACCAGGCATCAGTGGCAGTGAGCAGCTCCTGGGTGAACATCCATCACTGGTGGGCTTTGGGCTTTGAAATAGTTCTTCAGGAGCACGTGTGGTCTGGGAAACTGGCCTGGGTAACTGGTAATCTAGTAGGAAACTTAAACAGTTCCATCTGTTCCCTGCACCCAAGATAAAGTTGGGACATTCACCTTCCATGCATGTTCTGAGAAAGACCTTCTGGTAGATAGTTGGAAGCTTTAGTAAGACAGGAGGTAGAAGGTGATGTTAAATTCATTCAAACTAGATTAAAGTATGCTTTATTTTTTTTCCCCAAGGGAATAAGTAGCCAGTGGGGAGACTCTCAAAATTCACAGTTAGCCCACTCACACCATCAGTGCCATTGTACTGCTTGGTGTCCCTTGGAGTGTCAGCTTCCACTTGCTACTTCCCAAAGAAACAGGGCACAGAGAACAGAGATTTCAGGGGATCACAAGAGAAGAAAAGTTTATCATTCCAAAAATAGCTCTCTAGATACCAGGTCCACCAGGTGATCCTCTTATTTTTCCACAAGGAATAAATCTTAATTTTTCAGCAGACCTGTCTAAAGACTCACTACCCTGAGTTTGCAATAGCCTCTTCCAGAAGGAATGTTACTTCTGGTTTCCTGGTATTTTAATGGACATCTTGAATTGTTTCCTTTAGCAGAAATAAATACATAAATAAAAAGCTCCCATGAGGGTATAAAAACCACCACTGTGGTGAGGCTGATATTACACTTTCACTGGGTAGTTCTGTGCAGGCAGGGGAAGAAAATGCAAACCCAGAAGAATGCTTTTTGTGAGAGTAGTTTATGATTGTAATAAGACCCACTCTGTCAGCTCGGAGTACTCTTCCCTCAGCATCAGCAAAACATCTGCTGAAAGCAATGGCTGAACACAGGAGTGTGAGGGAAACATAAGATAAATCTTCCCAAAGCTCCCAGTTACAGCTTCCGTTTCAGCTGGGGACAGAAAATAGATTTGATTCAGAAAACACAAGATACAGAAGACACAAATTGCAGTGCTCAGGCAGCAATATACACTACAGAGAGCATGGAAAGACCTTCTGCTTGTTTTTAAACTCAGGCTATTTTTTTCTTTTTGTTTTCTCAATTGTTTGTGAGAATGCCCATCATGATGTGAAAAAAACAGGGAGACTTGAGACATCTGAAATGACATTTGAGAGACACTGTCTGCAGAAACATTCAGATGCTACTGCTCTGTTTAGATTATCACATGAATGTATGAAAAATGTAATGCCTTCTTACCTGGGAATGGATGTAGTTGTCTTAAACTGAGATGAGGGAGAGGTGTTATTCAAACTTAGCCTATTGTCCAAGATTTTGAATGAAGAGTGATGTCAAGGTGGCAGGCTAACTATCCCAGCTACTCTGAAGGATGTTGTGTGATAGTGCCACAAAAAACTACTGTAATGCACGATTGGAAAGATGATGCAGGTGAAGTTGTAGTTATCTTTCTGACACTAACCCTTTGGGAGGGCCCTGAGAGGATGTTGGTCAGACAGCTGCACTCACCTATCCACCTCTGGAGAGCAAGATCTTTCTGCCACCCGTGTTTTTTAAACAAATGAGCTTGTTAATTGTTCTGTAGATGTTCCTGACTGTGCTTCCATGTATGTAAATGCTGAGAGTTATCCAAGCCATTCAAACACAGAAGACACATTAGGTAAGAAAAGCAGTGACTGACTTCCTTTCCCTGCATGGAATTGCCCTCTGGTACTCTCCTGGCTGGCTGTGACTGCTGGTGTTGCTTTCTCTTTCAGGCTGCAGCTACGACAAGCAGATGAGGTCCTTTACTGATGATGTCTGTGTTGTTCCAGAAAAATTTGAAGGTTGGAGAAAGGCTCACAGTTTGGGTGTAAGATAGGGTTACCCAGCATCTTTGCTAGCCACCTGACCAGTGTCCTCATAGTTCATTATGCTGTGTTCTTGTGGGTGTGTTAGGTGTGGTTCATACTCAGCTTTTCAGTATCCCAATTCTTGGGCTTTCTTAGCAGCAAACAGGCCTTCTAGCACAAGTAGCTTAATTGTGAGGTTCAGCAGAGCTGCTTTTGATTTTTGCCTGTGAATTGGCCACTGTTTCATGTGAACTGAAATATTCCAGGTAAACATTAAACGTGTCTCTTCTTTTTTTTTTTTCCCAACGGTTTTTGCACTGCTATCCTTAGAAACATCTTGTTTGTTCTCAGCAGGAGACATCAAGCAGGAAGCTGGAGGGTACCGGGAAGGACCTCCCTACCAAAGACGGGGATCTCTCCAGCTCTGGCAGTTTCTTGTGGCTCTGCTGGATGACCCAACCAATTCCCACTTCATTGCCTGGACTGGCAGAGGGATGGAGTTCAAGCTCATTGAGCCAGAAGAGGTGATACCATGGAGTTTCTCTACAGGCTGAGGGGAAGCAGCCACCGTTTCTGGGGCTGCAAATTCCCAGGTGGCTTCTCCTCTTTCCTGTGAAGCTTCTGCCTACCAGTGGTACTCTCTAGACCCTGCAGCAAGTCAGGGTTTTTAGAAGAGGTCAAAAACACCTGGGTGGCAAATATCAGGTTTAGGGAAGGCTGCTTATATGTAAGTTTAGACTTTCAGCTATGCAGTGAGTCAAATTGTCCATTGCCTTCACTTCCCTAGATACTTGAATCTCAAGCTTGCAGTGACCTGTGCTGTCTTATCTTGCTCTACACTTGACTCTGACATGGAGGTTTGGAGTTTTGAACCCTAATGATTGCAGAAGTCCTCATAAGAAACTGGAAGAAAATATGTCCTAGTCTATATCAAAATGACATTACCAAGGTGTAATTTCTAATGCTGCCATGTTCCAAAAAACACAGTGATGCCTGACAGTATCCAGGAGATGTGTCTATAATATCTGTTCACTTCTATTTTCAACTAGAGCTGCATTTAGCACTGTTCTTGCTATATATCAACTTCTATGGGCACTTTTAGTGCAGATGAATTGTTTTGGTGGGTTGATATAGGCTTACAATGGATTTCTGAGTCTCACAGACAAAGCTGAAAATCATGTAGGAATAGGAAGGCACGTGGCTCTTCCATTGTGTTCCTTCACACAGCCCCTGACAAACATGAGACCCTTGAAGAGTAAGTGTAGCATGGGATGAAGCAGCTCTTTAGCACCCTCAGACTTTCAGAGTATTGGAGAGTGAGGAGAAGTGATGACAACAAACAAGCCCTGTAGGGTCAAGGAGAATTTCTCTTGAGTTCTACTCTTCGTGTTGTAAAGCTGCTAAATTATTGATGAGTCCATTATTTAAATGTTTGTACATGTTGTGGTGTCACTCCTCAAAAGAGAACCAGCCAGATAATGTTCTTTTGCCCTTGGGCTGGGTTCACAGACATTCCACACTTTATCCTGCTTTATTCTGCAGGTGGCCAGGCTGTGGGGGATCCAAAAGAACCGTCCAGCCATGAACTATGACAAGCTGAGCCGATCCCTTCGCTACTATTATGAAAAAGGCATCATGCAGAAGGTCAGTTTGCAAAGCAGGAGGAGACCATGACTTTTAAGTGATGCTTCTCTTGTTTGAGACAGGTACAGAATGTCCTTGAGCTAGCCAGGCATCCCAAGCTTTCTCTCCCCACAATCTCTCTTTGCAGCTGTTAAACAGTGAAGCTGGGAAGGAGCTGAATGTAGGCAATGTATGAGAAATAAAACAAAAAGGAATCGTGATTTCTTTTTCTGTGTATGTCTGCAGCCAGGAAAGTTGGAAATTATGCAGCTGAAAGGAGATACAGTCAGTCTAAACTTGCTTTTGTGAGAGAAAGGCTGCCCGAGGCTTTGTCCTATGGAGTAGGGATGGTCTGTGACAGATCCAGGGCACCAAAGAGATAAGTGGGAGTGCAACTATCACAGTACAGACTGCTCAGGGACTGCTGATGCTGTTGTTACCTGGACAAAGAGTCCGCTGGCAGCACCCCATTTCCCAGGAGCTGTTCCAGGGGAGCTCAGAGCAGCAGGAAAACAGCACAAGGAGACGTTTACAGCTCTGACGCGACTCCCGTGTTTTTGCAAGCCTTGCCAGGCACTGAGGAGCACTGCCCAGTGCTGCCTGTGGGCCTGCAGCATTCACCCCACCTCATCTCTCCCCTGCAGGTGGCTGGGGAGCGCTACGTGTACAAGTTTGTGTGTGAGCCCGAGGCCTTGTTCTCACTGGCCTTCCCCGACAACCAGCGGCCAGCGCTGAAGGCAGAGTTCGAGCGGCAGATCAGCGAGGAGGACACGGTGCCTCTTTCCCACCTGGATGAAAATGCCACTTACCTGCCAGACTTTGGGAGCTTCCCTCCACAGCTCTACAGCAAAGGCTACACGTACTAGCCCTGGTGGCAGCACAGTGCTGTGTATATACGTTCTATACATGGTTGTGTATAGGAGATAGCTGGTTAGTATTCAGTTGGTATCAGCATTTTTTCAGGCCAGCACTAAGCTACGAACACCTGCGTTGGTCAAGACAAGTGTTCAGGTACACATGTGGATAAACCACCTCTCAGCAGACAGGGCTCTTACGTGCTTGTGATAAGACCCCTCCTGTGTGTCAGGACAGCACATGTTCTTAGCCATGCAGACATCTTCCAAGCAGTGGAGCTACAGCTTCAGCAGCACGTCGGGTAACTGGTGCCTCCAGCCGGATCAAACACGCCTGGTGCAGCCCCTCTCGTTGGGGAGGGAGGGGATGCTGTCCCACTGGGCTTTTTTTCACATATGAGAATGCTACAAGGCTGCTGCTGACTCTATTCCTCCAGTACACGTACTGAACCTCTGTGTAACCTGCCCTCAGCTCTGACCACAGGGACTCACCTCTGAAAGGCCAGTCTTGCCTTCTCAGGATGGCTGCAGGATAGTGGTCACAGATCTTATGCCTCCCTGGGGGAATACTTGTTTTGAATGTGCATGCTCCTGCCTGATCACCTCCTTGCTCATTCTAGGACTTTCAGGCGCTCTGAGCAGGGTAGCTGGAAGCACTGGCCAGGATTAGAGCAGTCCTGTAGATGACACACCACCATTTAGGGGAACTACAGAGGTGCCTGATTGCATTGGTCTGGGACACAGGTCAAAGCCAATGCCATGTTCAGTTAGAGGGACTGGGGGAAGCAGCAAGGCCTGAGACACCAGCTCAGCACAGAGTTATGGCTTTTCCAAACTGAACAACTTTTTCAACAAACATCCTCAGGATCTTTCAAGACCTGTCAGGCTCTTGAGTGTGCCCATCCTGGGCTTGGCTATAAAAATCATCTAAGGCAAGAAAAGAACCTGGTGGAGGTGTGATAAAAACGCTGTACAAAGTAACCTAAACTATACATAGATCTTAATACTGGAATTCAGTCTTAAACTCCACAAACCTTTGCATGTTTGAGGGAAATCCTGATAGGTTGAAAAGGCAGCTCCCTCTGCAGCCCCATGGAGGGACTGACAGGTTTTCCACAATAGTGAACATTTATAATGAGTACCACATCCTTATTAAGAGATGTCTTTAATTAGCAGCTCCAACCACGTTCCCAGTTAGACAAGGAGCAGTACAGTGCACCTATACAGAAAAAGCCTGTTTCCTACTGCTTCATAATGATTTTTCAGCTGCTGAATACACAGCATTGCCAATCCCACCAGCATGGTAGCCTGTAGAGAAAATTCTGCATAGACTGAAAGCCTGATTTCTCCCAATGACCTTCCCCTGCATGGCTAATGCCAACCCTCCCAGCCTTGTCCCCGAGCAAGAGAGCCATGAAAGGCAGCATTCCCTGCCTGAGGAGAGGCCAGATGCTCAGAGCAGCCTGTTCTGTGCACTCCAGAGACTTGGTGTTCTGGCAGCTCCTGGCCCTCCTGCCGTGCCCTGTGCCCACCCAGCATCCCAGAAGTGAGGGTGAAGAGGAACCCTTGGATATAAAGCTGCCTTTACTATTTATGAGTGTAAAAATACTATAATTAATAAATTGGTCTACATCTTTGGCCAGTGCAACTTCATTGAGCCCCTGACTGGTCCTCCCTTACCTCCTGAGCTTGCTTTGCACAGCTCCTTGGCACCAGCTTGCAGCTTTGGGTAGCTGATCCAGAGGGCTCAGGGATGCATGTTTACTTCTGAATCTTGATGGAGTTGAAGAAATGAACACTTTGCTCACAACCAGGCCTGAAAGATCACAGTGAAATATGTAACCTCCAGCTGCACCTGGTGTCAGGGGAACAGTTCTCTGCAGCTGCAGAGAACACCACCCACGCTCCACACTGACAGCACACTGGCCCCTGAGCCAAGCTCCACAGTTTTAATTAGCTTTTCCCTGAACTTCAGCTCTGTCTCATGCAGCAGCACTTCCAGGGGAAGAGAGCATGTGCTACATGCAGAACTGGGAGCAGGACTAGGGAAGTGCAGGGCACACAGCGAGGAGTGTGGCACCCTGTCCCTGCTGCAGAGCCAACCACCCTGCCAGGGCACAGCCACTGATGTGGGCCTCTCTCTACAGGGAGAAGCACTTTCACACCAAGAGAGTGAGGTCCCTTCAAGGGAAGTATTTGTGCCTTCTGGGGGCTGCACCCTGCAGCAGCACTGTTTCTAACAAAGGAGACTGGCAGCTTGCTTTTCTTTGCTATCTCCACCTGCAGGATTCCCATGGATTTTACATTTATCCAGTATTCTTGGGGCTACCCTCTGCCCAACACATCTTCTGGAACGGGAATTCAGGGAGCTGGTTCACATTTGGATGAAATCTTAGCTCCACATTTCACTCGGGTTTGTACTGTCAGGGCAACAGATCAATTGCTGCAGAGCAGTTCTGGGAATCAGCAAGATCAGGTTCCCAGCATTGAGGGGCAGTGACCTCCAAAGGGCAGAGATTTATAATAACCAGATCAGAGAGCTGGGAGTCAATAAATACACTCTGCATTTCCAGTTTAGCTTGACTGAGAGGCAGCTGATATGGGAAAGATGGTGGAGGTAAGAGAGAAGTCATAATTTTCTCCTGATGGTCCTGAAAATGACCAGGAGCTTCCAGAAGGAAGATAAGCAGCTCCCACACAACCCTATAAAATACTCCCACGGAGGTTTCCATAAGCCAGAGACTGAGGAAGAACTTGTGCTTATTCCTAAGCACCACACCTACATGTCTTTTGAATCCCTCCAGGGACAGTGACTTCACCACTGCCCTGGGCAGCCTGTACCAATTCCTCACAACCCTTCCCGTGAAGAATTTTTTCCTAATATCCAGCCAAAACCTCCTCTGGCACAACTTGAGGCCATTTCCTTCCTCTTGTGCTATCACTGGGTGTCTGAGAGAAGAGGTCAACCCCATCTGGCTCCTGTCAGGGAGTTGTGGAGAGTGAGAAGGTCCCCCCTGAGCCTCCTTTTCTCCAGGCTGAGCCCCTCATCAGACTTGTTGTTCCAGACCATTCCCCAGCTCCATTGCCCCTCTCTGGACACATTCCAGCACCTCAACATCCTTCTTTATGAAGATGTATTATCAGAGGAAAGCTCAGGACATTTAACAACATCCCTGCCCACCTTTGCACAGATAGAGGTTTCCAACATAGGTACTTTTCAATGTGAAACATTCTTCAAATTTACTTTGTAAAAACAACCAGCCAACCTCATTCTCCTCGATTCAGCAATGATTTTAGCAAATGTTCCAGCTTTGGAAAAAAAAAATTAGAGTTTCTGGAGCTATGGAGTCAAATATGTTTCATTTGTTAGCAAAGAAAAAATAATTTACAGGTAGCTTTGGCATGACATAGCACACACTGGGCAGTCAACTTCTTTTTAAACAAGAAACTTATGCACCTTTTACAGGCATTTTATCTGTAAGAGCACATTCTATTAAAAAAACCAACAGTTGTGAGTGATGTCAACGTTCTAAGTGAAAATAAAACACCAGACACACTGTATAGGAAGTCTAAACATCTGTAACCACTTCTCAGACAGAGCCAAGCTGCAGAGGCAATGTGCTAATTACTCCCTGACACACCAGCCTTCAGCACCCAGGAGATGGGGATGAAGGACAAGACTTGCAACCTGACCTGTGCCATTGTCCAAATATAACTGACATTCTGGTTTCTAGAGGTTTTTCGTGCCTTATCCCAAAGCCACAGATCCTAAGTATCTCACCACTGATAGCCTGGTTAAGAGACAAATAGTTACAATGAACAGAAAAATGCATAAAATAGGAAAAATGGAAAACAAGTAGCTCCCAAAAAGCAGCCACTGTCCAAGAGCGTAAGTGGAAATAAATCCTTTTTAGCAGAGTAAAGAAACAAACTATTCCAGCCTCTGTGTGTCTGGTGACTCAGAAAACAGGTTGGTGAACAGCCAGTTTTTAATCACCATCTTTTTGTTGTTGTTCAGCTGAGTGCCCAGACTTCCAAGTCTCAGGTTTTGTCTGTTAAGTGGCGAATGACCAACGAAGTGCTCCAAGACCCACTTCTGAGAGGCCTGACACGTCCTGTGGGGCTGCAGCACATCTGTGCCCCAGCTGGGGCACTCCCTGGGCTCCTGCTCTGCCAGGGCTCATTACCTGTTCATAGCACAGGTGAGCTGCACAGGAATGTCTTGTCCTCCAGGACACTGGCAACGACGAAAAAGTCACAGTCCCACAAATGTAACACCAGCAGGAGTTGGCAGGGAGCTGAGCTCATCGCCGCCTGAACGCCCGCGAGATCCTCCAGGCGTTGGGCTCCTCGTAGCGATTGTACAGCGGCTCCAGGCGCTGCTGCTTCTTCTGCTTGCTCAGCTTGGTCGGGTCAGAAACCTTGAAGAAAGCTGGGGCAAATTCCACCAGCCAGCGAGGATCAATCGTTGTCACTTCCCGCATGTACTCCTTGGTGGTCAGCACCAGCTCGTGATACACCACCCTGTGAAAAGGGACAGCAACTCTGGAAACCAGTTTTTCCAAACAAGAAGCAACAAGACAACAGCTGGAGTTCCAAGCTTGCTCCTTTATCTCCTTCAGCATAAGGCTCCTTGTAAGCTCCATTGCAGGCTCCAAAAGGACCATGCAGAAGAGCTATCCCTATTTTCCCCCCTCTTACTTCACAACTACTCTTCAGCATAGAATTCCTTCATTCCATTTAAAACAACCCTTTTTCCCTCTTCAACACTCTGTTCTAAACTCAGTTTCACAACAGAGAAACACGGACTGCAGATTTCAGGCCTGGCCTTGGCTCCAAAAGTCAGTCTCATCTCTGCACGGGCACTAAGTTTAGCAGCAGAAAGAGCCAAAAGCAGACTTGAAACTTTTCTCACTCTGCTCATTGCTGAGAAATCAGCAACCTCTGCTCAGATCTGTACTTCACAAACAGTGCACACTGCAACTTCCTCTGTTATAAAGTCTGAAAAGAAACAGAAAACTCCATTGCTATTGCCTCCCTCACCATTCTGGCTGCCTGTTGAAGAGAGCACTGGATGGGTGGATATAAACTACTTGTTGGTCAATGAGTGTCCGATAACCTTCCTGGGGATCCTTCTTTGCTGCATTCCTGAAGAAGCCACTGCAGATGGCCTTCTGCACCCGAACTGTTGCCTTCCCACAGGACACCACATCCAGCTTGTGCCTGCCAGACGAGAGTTAGAGAGAAAAAAGTTTGGGTTCTCCAGATTTGGCTGCGGCCGCCAACATCGGGTTACCAAAATTTTATTACAAGGTAAGAACAATAAGAAGTAAAGTCACTGTTTGTCCTCCTTGACGTGCTCACCTGTCCATGATGCCCAACATCTGCTTGCGAATGTCCTGTGCCCTGCGTAAGGACCGGGCCTGGATAAAGTTTTCATAGCACCAGGGGTTTGAAAACTTGTTATTCTTCCAGGAATTGTACACAGCCAGCAGGGTGAGGTGGTCACCTTCTGTCTGATGGAACTTGGCTTTCTTTTGATCAGCAAGTGCTTGTTTATCCTACCACATAAGACACACATGAGTCAGATATCTACACTGTAGAGACAATCCTTATGCAACACAAACGATGTTGGGCCCTTGTCACTCATACCATGACATCTAAATCTACCAACAGAAGATACAAAATGTTGAGTGGTGAGTGACTAAGGACCAAGTGATGAAAACCTAAAGGTCACTGAGACTGGTCTGAGTCAAAAGGAAAGCCTAGAACTGTCCTTGTCAAAGACAGACCTCATGCAGACTCTCCCGTGGGTGACAAGGACCTGACCATAGAAAATGAACAATTTTTTTTTTTACTGAAACGTTTTATTCAATTTCAGTACCTATTTTTGAAAGAACACTTCAAAGTAAATGGTTCATTTATACTGCAGGAAGCATATACACATGTTGAACTAGCTGGTTTTTTTACTGCTCTAGAAATAACTTCAGTTATTCATCAAGAAAGGTGCTGCAGCAGCAGGTTTGAGCCTGCTGACCCACACACCTCTCCCATTTCTCCCACCTGTAAATAAAACATTAATCAAACACTGTAGCTACACGGATCAAAACTGAAGTTAACAGACTACACTGCAGGTGGCCACCATGAGGAAGAAATAATGGATTCAAGAGGACCCTGCTGCTGCTGAATCCCACCACAGTAGAGCCTGTTGCTTGCTGACTTAAAAGAAAGCAGCATAGGATAGGGTTTCCATGAAGAAATACTTTCTGTGTATCTGAAAATGCAAAGGCAATCTGAACTCCAGAGCTGGGTCTGACTTGGTTTAGGCTGTATGTGTTTATTGGAAAATGCAAAAAAGAGAATAAGACTTCTCACTTCTACCTTCCCATCTGCAAAGAAACTACCACCATCACAGCCTACAGGCCCCTAAACCAAAAGGCATATCAGAGAGGTAATGCAGGAGCAAATGGTCTGACCAAGTTACAGGTTTCTTTTGGCCACTCTGCTCACTCTAACCCCTGAGGCAGTCACACCAAACCCATCTGGACTGTAACACTGCTGCCTCTTGGCTCAGTGCCTCACCTTTGGCCTGTAAAACACGTTCTGCACAGACAGCATGGAGACTATCGTCAACATTTCCTCGCTGCATCCCAGGTGGACAGACATGATCAGCATCTTACACAGCATAGGCTCCAAGGGGAATTCTGCCATCTGCAAGAAACATGTTTTCAGGGCACTCCATGGAAAAATCTTGAGTCTTCTCAGTGCAAAAGAAAGCAATGCCTTTTCTTGCATACTTACTTCCCAAAGCAGTGTGTTTGACCCAGAATAACTTTGAAGCATGAAGCAAACTATTTGCTTGTATTTACCATCACAAGAATATCCCAACACTTACAGGAAATTTTTAGACATTAATAAAAGTAGCCCCATGAATAAGGAGTAATAATAGTTGCTCCTTAAAAAGCAGTAGGTATGTAATTGTGGTAAATGAAAAGCTACCAACAAAACACAAGAGAATAATAGGAAAAGGAAACCAACAATGCTAGGCAAGGCCTGATATAACTGCTCTGTCATCCCCTAAATATTGGCAACTCAGACAGTGCTCAAAGGTATTTTATTTGGCCTACCCTGCGCCCAAGGCGAGTGAGCAGTCCCTCATCATCCAGAGCTCCCAGGGTGTAGAGCTGCTCCATGGCAGTTATGAGAGTTTCCATGGGGGGAGCATCCATAAAGTCGAAGGACAGCAAATCGTTGATGCCCATAGCCTGAACAGAGGGAGTGGAGAAAGCCCAAGTTAAAACCCTGAGAAGGAAGACACCAAACTCCTGCCAGAGATGCAATGTCATCAAACACTGAGGTGCCACAGAACTTTAACCAAGCCTGGCCTCACGTCCTCACCCTGACTGCAAGCACAGTCATGAACACACAGCTGTGTTCCTGCACTAGAAATAACCTGCACCAGCCCACAGCATTCATCCACCACTCAGCTTTCTGCTCTGTTCCTTTGGTCCTGTTCCATACATCTCTCAAGCAAAATGATTCAGCTGAGAAGAAATTGAAGACTTCCCACCCTGTAAACCAGTGTGGCCTGGCAGCTCCACCGGACACTAAGTATGTTCCCAGAAAGCAGAATGGCAGCAAGTTTCCCAGCTGCTCCTGAGTTAATCCAGTTTGCAGACTCTTAGAGGGATGGCACACACTTAGAGATGCCCAAGTTTGCAGATCTAAGCCCAGTGTAACAGTGTCTCATCTGTTAACAACAAATGTACCCTACACAGCCAATGTTACTGCTCTGAGGATTCCTGTTTCTTCTGCCTCCTGCAACTAACTGTCCTGTGCAGCTGAGACTTGTGATTTAGGTGGATATCCAACATAATAACCCTCAATAAAAAAATGCAGGAGCAAGCCCAGTGCCTGAGAATTGCTTTTGTTGAAGTCTTCCTTCCAAAATACCTCTGTTCACTAGAAGAATACAAAATTACAGCAGTACTTCATGAGACTCAAAGGAAGAGACTCACTTATTGAAACACTTACATTGGCTTGCTACGAGTTGGTGAAATACATACCTTCAGGGAAAGCACTGTACTGGCCAAATTTGTTCTCTGGATTTCAGGCACATTGGTGGTTAGCATTTCATCTCGATATGCACGCTCTGTATACAACCTGTAGCATTTTCCTGGGCCTGTTCTCCCAGCCCTCCCTGCACGCTGCTTTGCTTGAGCCTAAAGGTAACAGTGAACAGTGAACAGATGCCAACTGGCACAGGTGAAAAGAAGTACAATGAAATGATTAATTATCCACAATTTTACTTGTAGTAATAGAAAGATTTTCAGTACAACACAGGAAAGTATGTATTCCTTAGGCACAGCCTCAAAGAGTTATCAAAAAATGTGATTTTATCATTGCCTCACTTTGCTTCCCTGTTCTTGGATGTCACATTGGCAGGATACACAACACTCAGAGGGGGAGCCAAACACAGAATGCCTACCTGTGAAATTGGTGTCACCACCAGCTGGTCAATCCCAGTCTTGGAGTTATAAACCTTCTGCTTCACAAAGCCAGGATCGACCACATAATATATTCCATCAATAGTCAAAGATGTCTCTGCAATGTTAGTGGCAATGACAACCTGTAAACCACAGTTTAAGTCAGCACAAGTTTTGTGTCAGGTTGCCAAGCCAACCACACTGCTCAACTTCCTCCATTGGCACGATATGAGCAGTTTGTTTTATGTGCAATTACTGTCATTTAATATGAAAGGAGAAATGCATTCACAGACATGAGAAGGAACTGCTACCTACAAAGAGGGACAGCTTGTAAGTATCTACCTTTGTTTTAGGTTTGGGCAGAAAGAGAAAAGAGCATGATAAAATACACAATTAAAAGCAAGTGAAAAATGTTAAGTTTGTAAGCAGACTGCACCGACTTCAGGGAGAATTTTTACCTATCACTCAAACATAACCCATATTTAGAGAAGAATCTTCCAGACAATATATCTCTAGATATCCAGTAGCTGCTTGGAGGAAATTTACATCCATCCAACAGAAACTGCATTTAGACTTCAGGTTTTTAAATTAACTAAAGTTAATATCCTTTAAAGACAGCATTAAATAACACATGATGAACATCCCACAGAGCTTTGCTACACCAGATGCTTTTATACACGTTTTCAAAGGCTTAGATAACTCAACATGTACACAACCAAAAATATGCTCTAAGCTGTAAGTTATCTTTTCTCCAGAGCTATATAATTTAAGCAGTGTAATACACCCCACTACTGAAATGCATCAGCAGAAGATGAAGGCACATGTATATGAAATTACCTTTCTGCTTCCTGGTGGGGCAGGGTCAAAGATCCTGGTTTGCATTTCACTGGGTAAAGCTGAATACACTGGTAGGATAATTAACTCTGGAACATCAGGTCCTAGAGATTTCATCCTTTCATAGAGGATTTCACAGGCAGTGTCAATCTCTTCCTGACCAGTTAGAAACACCAAAATGTCACCTACACAGGAAGTAAATTAAAAACATCCACAGAATCAATTCTGTTTAGTATAATTCCTGCATTAACATATTTCCATTCCTCACCCTTTCCACTTAAAGCAGAAGGTCTCCAACTTTTGCTAGCCTCTGGGCAACAACTCTGAACCAGGGGCAACATACTTCAGTCTTTCACCCAACTTTTTCAACATTTTAGTTACTATATTTGCAAACAAGAGAGGATAGTGCTGACATCACCTTGCTCATGTTACTAACATGATCCATGACTTATAGAAAGACTTTGTTCACAGATCCTTCAATCACCAATAACCCAAGACCACTCTCCACTCACCTGGTGGCTCTGTTAAGTGGATCTGCATTACTGTAATCAGACTGGCATCCAAATAATCTGTCTCTGGCTCTTTTGTGTACAGAATTTCCACTGGATATGTTCTGCCAGGAATTGTGAAGATTGGTGCTTCATAGAAATACTGAGAGAATTTCACAGCATCCAGTGTTGCTGATGTCACTATCAGCTTCATATCCTGCCGCTTCTGCACTGTCTGGAGCAGGACAAAAAGTTCTCAAGTCATTTATTGCCTTTGGAACAATTAACATATGGGACTTGACTAAAGTCAGAGAAATACAACCTGTAATATCAGGTGGTTTAATGTCTGAGTAGGGGGGGTGGCTCATTCCAGAATTTCAGATAATTGACTGCTGGGATCCCATTTCAAACCTCTTTCAGCAGCATTACCACAAGAAAGCCTTTGGCAGCAAAGGACAAGCAAAGCAAGAATGCTCCTCTGCTCATCCACCATTATGAACATCCAGGATGGCCAATTCTCATTGTTTCTGCTGCATTCTGCCTGCTTTGTCTTCACACAGAGGCTCATCCACAAAGATTCAGATGACAAACCCTTATGAGCATTTGCTCTACTTTAGAGGAGACTTGGAGAACATGAATGAACCCAACCTGTGACCTCACCTTTGCCTGTGCCCTCCTACCCATGCATAACATACAGAGAACACTGAAGCAGTAAAAATCCAATGCTACATTACCTTCTTCAGGAGTCCAAAGAGCACATCTGTATGTATGGTCCTTTCATGGGCTTCATCCAACATGATAATGGCATACTGGGTCAGATCTGGATCTATCAAGCACTCCCTCAGTAACATACCATCTGTCATGTATTTGATGACAGTTTCAGGGCTGGTGCAGTCTTCAAATCGAATGGTGTAGCCAACCTAGAAAGAAGAGTTGCACAGAAACTGAAGCTACAAAATCAAGCCATCAGCATTATTAACTCCCAGTTTGATTATTCCCCAAACTCATTTTACAGCCTACAAGAGAACAGACACATGGACACACAAGTAAACCAGCTCCAGTACTGATTTTTCCTCTTTTCCTCATGCTTATTCTGGCCTGTTCTTCAACATGGAAATTTACCTCTTGTCCCAGGCAGCAACCAAATTCCTCTGACACCCTCTTTGCGACAGACATTGCAGCCACTCTGCGAGGCTGAGTACATCCAATCTTCCCTCTTGAGGTGTACCCTGCCTCAGCCAGGTACTGGGTAATCTGTGTTGTTTTCCCAGATCCTGTCTCTCCAATAACAATCAGAATCTGGTTGTCATGCACAGCCTAGAAAAGGTCAGAATAGATACACTTGTCAAAATTTTTAAAAACCAACAGACCAAACAAAATCAGCATGGTCTATCTAGGACTAGGTTGAGCTCTTGCTCTTGCTTCAGTTGACCCAGACCAAAAATCATACAAGTATTCTTATTGATCAAGTAAGCAATCTGCTTAACCATCATTCAGCTGACACATCCCTTGCCCACATGATCCTAGTATCAATTTTGACTTACATCAATAAATATCTGGAGCTTTATTAAAATATACAGATATAATACTTTAAAATAAATACTGTGAACTAAGGTTCTGCACCTAAAATGGCAGGTGAATAGCCAGCTGATCAACAAGCTAAACCAAGAATATTTACGTTATTGCTTGCTCAAGTTAGAATGCCTTTTCAAGAGTCTTACTTGTATCAGCTGCTCCTTCAGTCTGAAGATTGGGAGACTCTCTCTCTGTTCAATGATGGAAAGCTGGGTCTTCTTACCATAAGAAGCTTTGTTGCCACCAAATGCATGTTTCTTCCACTCTGGGATATCATTTGGCATCATCCCAATACCTCGCATGTTTGCAGCTATTTGTCTTCCATCCACTAGAAAAGAAATAAACAATTTCACCATTACATCCAGCTTCACACAGCACAGACCCTGATGATCCTGTTCCAACCACTCCATCATCCAAGACCTTCTATATTTGTGTGTTTAAATGTTTAAGTCACTACATGTATACACCCCACTATTACAGGATATACCTGTACACTTCCCTTGACATTCCTATTTCCATTTCAGTGGAAAAGCATTTCTTCTTTGACTCTCTTTTTAAAGTGTGGCAGACAAACACAGCATCAAGACATTTCTCCTGACTTGCTAAAGTATCACAGAAAAGGCACAGCTCCCCTGTGCTCAGACATACCATCAGGGAGAGGATCCACCCAGTGTGTGTTGAGGCCCATGGGGATAGAATCCATCTCTGCTTCTCTCTGGGCTTGCTTAAGTTCTCGCCTCTCTTTAGCTAAAGCACTCTGCATCATTGCAGCCTGGGATAAGGAACCATCTGGATTCTGGAAAGCAAGAAAAAAGTTAAGATTTCAAGTATTACAATTCCTTCAACTTCAATTATCTCTCTGTCATCACTGTCCTTCTAGAAGCGTCTTCTGAAGATGCTTTAAGAGATGTTAAATTTTGTCTGCTAGATTTCCAGGATGTTTCCATTAGCCTAGCCTCATGACTTTCCATGGTCATGACTAATATGGAGTATCCTTACACTGAAGAATTATGGGCACAACCAATGAAAAGTTCTTTACCATCTTCAACTTTCAAAAGATAAGAAAAAAGCAGAAGAGAGAAAGTATGTTCTGACACACTTAGGTGAAATGGCATTTCAGTTCCATTATTCCACTTCAATGTCACCAGTCAATTAAGAACTCAGCTTTACTAGGAAGGAGCTTCAGTTCAGTGGAAATGTTTTTCAGGGCTCTCAGTAAAGTACAGGTGGGAAACTGACTGTTAAATTCCCAAATATTTATTTCATTAAATCAAGCACATTGGTTTTAGCCTGCAAACCTCTTACCTTTACTATTTTAATGGGACTCATATCCATGCTCTGTTTAGTGTGACCTCGAAGGAATGGTGGCTCTTCTTCAACTAACTCAATCTCAAGGTCCTCATCTAAAATCCACAAGTGACAATTGTTACAGAAAAGTTAAACAACTTCCAGGCACATAAAAGTGCCTCTTTAAACAATGCTTCCTGTGTATTCTTGACTATGAGGTACTTAAAGAGTTTTAAGAGTGAAAACTCTGCAATAAAAGTTCACAGACAGGGCACATCAAAATGCATCTAATAATACAGCCAGAGCAACCCTAGTTCCAAATGTGTAAGATGATGGCAAATTGTGAGATGCTTCATAGTCATTCATATCACCAATCTCTTTTTGAATCAAAACATATCCAGAAACACAATGAATTCACAACAATAAGACTACTGGGAAATACCTTCTTCATCATCAACTTTAGGAAGAATCCCAGTCTCCTCATCAAAATCAGGAAACTCTTCCTTGGAAAGCACATTAGCTGCAATCATCTGGGAACAGAATGAATACAACATGAATTTGTCTCTATGAATAAACATAACTGACACCTACAACTCAGTTCTAACACTATCCCCATAAGACAGGAACAAAGGAAAGGTCCTACATTCTGGCACACTTCTCCCCGAGCCATCCAGCCTCTGACCAAACACTCCTTTTTTTATTCCAAATAGCACCTGCATGAAGCAGATGGCTTATGTGGGACTATACTGACAATGCAACACAGCCTAAGTGTCAATGGATGAAGATCCCAATCCCACAGGTCACAGTGACATATGGAGATCCAACCTTCTGCTCCAAGCAGGGCTCATTTCACAGCTAGAACTAAGCTAAAAGTCCCAAACCAGAAGACAGCAATTCAGAGGTGAGGTGTAAGTTACACAAACAATCAACCAATCCAGAAGCTGTATCCTAGTTCATGAAACACCCTGGCAATTTTACTGACTGGCATCCTGTTTCCCTGAATGCAACACACACCTGTTTTATTTCCCACTTCTCTGGGTCTGAGATCCGGGTGAGGCGTTTCCGCTCCAGGCTGTCGTCCTCCACCTCCGGGGCGTTCACCAGGGACAGGTGACTGGGTCTGTCTGGGTTCCTCATGGAGGTTTCCTCATTGGTTTCTCCAATCAGGTTTCTTCTCCTGTTTGGGTTCAAGTCTTCCCCAGTGTCTTGATCAACATCCTACATTAGGTTGATTAATCAGATCAGTTCTACCTATATTGCACTTCTCCTTAGCTATTATTAGGTGCTTCATAATGCCAATAACAGGCCATTCACAGAAAATGTTGTTTTGCAGGCTTTTTATTTTTTTCAGCTGGCATTGCCAGGTACCCCCAGGCCTGGAACACTCTATTCTGCCTTGGCAACAGTGGTGATTTAATTTAAAATGAGAAGCTTATCTCCTACTGAAAAAGGAAGACAAACAGCAACAGCTTGAGGTTTGCCCTGTCTCTTAGCTATCACATCAAGCCAAACAATTGTTAGGAACATTACATCAAAACCAGGAACTTAGAGCAAATGAGTAAATAGGCCACTTAAATACAGAACAGTATCTCGTTTTTAATTCCCACTTGAACAGCTATGTATTATTTTCCAGTAAAAAGAGTAAAAAATAGCAAAAATACGCATAATTTTAAAAATTTTGGCACGTCCATACCTTCATGCTCAAGCTGGTTTTGGATCCAGTAAAGGATAACACTTTGACCTTCACTCTTTGTCCCTTGCTCACAACATCAGCAACATTGGCAACCCGTCCTTCTCTTCGCAGCTCTGAGATGTGGACTAAGCCCTCCCAGCGCTTCCTGGGGGTGAAACAGGAAGACTTGAGACATTGTTATTACTCTGACAGTCCTTCAGATCACTCAAAATCTAGACTTGCTGTCAATATTTTGCTGTCAACTGTGTATATTCATAAACTGTCACTTTTAACGAGAATTTTATAATTTTTCACTGTCAAATTTATTTTTCTGAAACGGTCTTTCATTTTGGTGTCAAAGTCCAGCGTGCCTTCTGGTAGCCTTATGCCCTCTTTAAGTTACTAGCAGAAAAGAGAACTCAGATGGAATAGTACCAGCTCTACCATGAACATCAGAAGGTACCTTAGTCCTTCCAGCTGCACAAAGCACCCAAACTGCATTATGCTGGTGACTTTGCCATTGTAAATGTCTCCGATGGAAGGCTCCTCAGGTGGTGGGCGGTCGATGTGCTTGTCCCTCCACTTCTCATGGCTCCTCTCCATGTACTTTTCCCGATCCTTACGGTCCCTGCTGAGGCTGCGACTCCTGCTCCTCGACCGATATCTGGATTTTCCCCTGCTCTTCTCCCAAGTTCTGGAACGAGACCTAGAGCGAGATCTGTGCCTTCGCTTCCTGTCCCTGCTACGGCTTCGGCTCCTCTTCCTTTTCTTCACCCTAACAAACAAACATGACCCCTCTGCAGTGACATTCCCCCTCAGGAAAGAGCGAGCAGGCAGTGCCAGGGGCCAAGACCCTTCCCCAGCCACCCCAGACACGTACCGGTGGTCGCTGCCCCTCTGCTTGCCCTGCCTGTCTGCAGTAGGCATCAGAGCTTCGAGCTCTTTCAAGGCATCAGCTGCCACTTTCACATCATCTTCATCCAGCATAGTCTGCAAGAACAGAAAACTGCTCTGTAAAAAGGCTGATAAAAAGCCTTTTTATCATTAAGGATAGAATACAGAAAGGATAATCACATGTGCATCTATTTAGAGAGAATGAGAGATAAAAAGAGATCAGACACAACATGTGATGTAAAAAAAAAAGTAATAAAGCTCTCCTCCATTCACCACAATATTGAGATAATTCTGCTTTTATACAAAAGAGCTCCATCTTAACACCTCGAGTTATTACAGAAATGCAAAATGCAAGTCCCTCAACAGCATCTGAATATCCAAAATTCTTAACTAGTTTGTAACCCATCACTCCTTTGAATTCGTGTAAGAAATGCCAGGTTACAAATTGCATGTCACAAGAGTCTCATATTCCAGATACTCTACAAAACAGCATCAGCATGGCAATTGCTGTAACAGCTACTCCTTGAACAATGTGCAGTAACACCAGCCTTCTGCCTCTTCCACATTTCATTTCTTACAGTTCACTTTTGTCCATGCATTAGCAGGAGACACTCATACTAACACGAAAAAAAGACTGAAATTAACTGAAAAAAAAATTAAATAAAAACTCCTCTAAGTTTTCACATAATCACAAAAGAAATCTGAAATGATGACCTTACCCTGATGTTGGGATTGTCTGGCCTGCAAAGAGCTGGATACAATTCCCTCAACTTTTCTTTCTCGGATTTGGGTTTGACGATCGGCTCTGATTTTGAGATTTAAAACAACAACAACAAAAAAAAGCAATGAAACTCAAAACTTAGAAGTGCAAGAACAATTGACTCTTGACTTTTCTGTAACTGAATTTAAAGTTTAATTTTCATCTAAATGCAAAGGTTCATACAGTTTTTACAGACATTCAATTCAAGGAGTACCACAAAGAAAATTCTGATTATTAGCGAATATGAGAAAGACAAAAACTCTAAGCATTATACTCAGAATAACAGTAGCAGGATGCACATTGAAACAATAAGATTTGCTTTACAAGACTGGAACAGTGACTACATCAATCTCACCAAACACTGAACCACTGGCTCTGCAATACCTTTGCTCGTGGATGGTTTTGGTGGAGGCCGCATGGTCTGTATAAGACGTAGCAAGTTACTGATGAGGGAATCCTGAAAATAATAACAAAACAGTTTAAGAAATTACTGCAACGCTGTTTTTCATTATTAGAAGGCACAAGTGGGGATTTATTATCAGGACAAAAAAAAAAAGCTCAATTCTGAAGATGCAGGTTGAGTTTTAGAAAGTATCACTGGACTTTGTGTACATGCTGAAAGGATATAATAAATTGAACCTGAAAATAATTATGACAAGTTCCATTTGAGTGACTTTTCTACTTGTAATTTTTAATCACCTTAATCAACCTTAATCACAGTTACTTCTGAGGAAGTGATAAACAGAGCATCTAAGCATCACAGGAAGACTTATGACACCTGCCTTCATCAAAAGTTGCTTCTTCCATGTTTTATATGCTCAATGTGACAATAAGCATTTCAAGTCCTCAAGAGGATGCTTTCCAAAGGCTACAAAAGTTTTTAAAAAAGGAGGGACAGGGAGACTTGGGTTGATGAGACAGGAATACTCAGAAGCTAATTAGTACATAGTTTTCCAATTGAAGAAAACTCATAATCACTCCTCATAACTCTCTCTCTAAAATAAAAACCTCTATAAAATATACTAGGACAAGGAAAACACAGGGTTCAGGTCTCACTTACAGTGAACTCAGCACCATTCTTTAGCAGAATTGCCTTAAATGTGTCAAACGTAGTATTTTTCTCGGCAAGGCTTATCACAAACTCGGCTGCAAGGAAAAAGCATTAAGTAAATAAAAATAAGTAAAAGGCAGTGTAAGGGCCAGAAGCTGCTCTGGGACCAGCCAGGCCGCTCTGCTGCGGCACCGTCCGGAGGGAGCTGCCCCTCAGCCCCCCTCCCCGGGAGCCCAGACCGAAGCACTTCCTCAGGCTCACAAGTTTTTTTTGAAGCAAAATTTATCGTCTGAAATCGAAAAGCCCCTTCGCAAAACGCGTCCGGGCCGACGGAAACAGGGCTACAACAGCCCTCCCCGAGCTGCCGTCGGGCCGGGAACGCGCCACACACCGGCCGCCATGACAGGGAGCGCCCCAAAAGCCGCGCCCACCGCACTTACCCAGGTCCTTGTCGTTGATGCCCAGGTGATTGTCGAGCTCGGTGCAGACCTTGGAGACCAGAGACAGGTACTCGAGCTTGGCGAGCTCCTCGGCCGCCACCACCTCCGCCATAGGCGCCCCGTCCAACCCGGGCCCGGGCTCTTCGCGGGGCGCGGCGGAAGTGGCGTGCGTGACGTAAAGTGACGTACCGGGGGCGGAGCCGGCGGGGCGGGACACGGCCGGGACCTGGCGGCGGGACTTGCACGGCCGGGACATCCCGCACGGGCACGGGAGGGATTTGCTGGGCAGAAGGGCTTAACGGACTGCCAGCCCGGCCGAAGCAGCGGGGCTGGGGCGCGGTCGCGTCAAGGCTTTTTCCTTAACGCAGCCGGAAAGGTGCTTTCCCTCCGCCCCCCTCCCCAGCGAACGGTGAGCTTGAAGGGACCTCGATTGTTGTTCGGGAGCCACGTGCTGGGGCCAGAGCAGGACAGCGCTGGGAGCTCCCCCCGGCGCCGTTACCGTGTGAGAAGTCTCAGCGCGGGCCCGGCTCCTGCCGAACCAACCCCGCGGTGGCCCAGGGCATGTGCTCTCGGCAGGGAGAGCAGGCGGAGGACCCCCACCCCAGCCCCCCAGTCACGGCCACCCGTGAAGTGCTCGCCCGAAATAAGATGCAGAGGCCACGTGTGCTCTATAGAATGTATTATAAATTATACCATGCATCCATTAACAAAATATACAAAGCTGACAGAAATATATCTTAAGCCTGAGCATACAGCATATCTAAACCCTAGTAAAAAGTAACCTAAAGGGAACAGCATCTCACGCTTGACATTTCAATCTGCAATATAAGTGTTCCTCCTCAGATGTTTTAGTTTTGTTAATTTATAGAACACATTAACATTCCAATTACGAAGGTACACACAGAGAACGTGGGTCCTGCTGAGCCTGACAGATCCAAGCAAATAACCACACTACACTTCAAAGTGTCACCAGCTTCTGCATTGCATCCCTGTCCTGTCCTCCTCCTCGTTCTAGAGCTGGCATTAGTCAAAATATACTCAAAACAGCACATCCAAGTTAAAGTGGGGAAAGTTACAGAAGGATCTTTAACTGGTCCACAGCACACAGTTGTACCAATGTACAGAGATGGGAAACACTGCAAAATAGTTCTACTGTATTTCAAAATAAACATTTAAGAGTGTATCTTCCACAATCTATAAAAATAGGTTTAAAACAAAAGTGGTATGATACATTTGTTTTCTTGAACTATTTCAATGGTCTCTCTATGGGTACTAAGTCTTTTAAAAAATTCCTACTGATAATGTGGTCAGTCACAATACTGACACCACTTCAGCTACATTGTGACAAAACAGAACACTTTAGTTTGAAGCAGGGGCAATATAAAGCATTTTAGGATCAATGGTCTCCTACACTGTCACCTACAGAGGGACTGAACTCTGAGGAATTATCTATGGATACCCCACTGCACAGCAGTGTCTGGTGCTCATTTCTTGTGATTCTTCAGAATCAAATCTCTCTCAGCACATTTATAAGGGAATTCTTAGATTTCCAGATTAAATATGGGCATCTAAAACAAAATCCTTACAAGAAAATTGGATACTACACATGTGGCTATGGAAACACAGAAGCAGCTAGAACCATCAGAGGAGACTGTACACTTGAAAGTGCTTAAGTTAATGCATTTTTCAAACTCTAAAGTATAAAGTTACCCAATCCCTGCCTCAAGCACTCTTCCCATTACTAAACATTACCAGAATTTGTACTTCAATTCAGGTCTGGGTTTCTACACATTCTTGAACTTTCTACATGGTATTAACAGAGCAAGACATTTGCACTATACTGAAAAAAAGATAAAGGTCATATTTTTAATATTTTTATAAAGAGTCTGTAAAGATTCTTAGAAAGGCCTTTACTACCCTTGCACTCCATTTTTAACAAAATACTTTATGTAGGTTATACTTTTCTGTTAGAGATCTGGTTTGCACTATCATTACTAGAGCTGGTTCAATTGCTGGTGGTAAATTCACTCTCCTGCTTCTTTCTGCTACAACAAACAACAACTTCCTTGTTATTCATCAGTATAACTGCAGTTACACTTTTAGACTAGATTCAAGATGGCTTTTGTCTATGAATAACTTCTTTTTCTTAGAATAATTTGTAAGGTTTAAGTCTGTTACAATACTATCATGCATTGGAAAACCAATTACTAAATCATCAGAAGAAACAACTTGCTAGTTTTGGGCATCTCTTGTATATTCGTCAGGACTACATTTTGCAACAGTATTTGACACTTATTCCTATTCCAAAGCTAGTCAAAAGTCAACAAAAATGTCCAGCTGCCTAAAAAAAGATTTTACAAACAGTAAAAGGGGAAGCTCTCATCTGGGTGCTAGTTTAGTTCTACAGGATTCCCTGATAAAAGGATTCGGTCTGAAATTAGAGACTTAAAGACTATCCATTTCACTATGAGGTTCAAATTACAATTGAAATTCTGGTGTCCAGTTCAAGAGATGCCATGACAAGGGCTGTTTGACATTTCCTTGAGAGAAAAAAAAAAGAGTCAAAACCTCAAAGAAAAGCCAAAGTTTTAATCACACCTCCAAACAGAAAGCAGCTGAGGAGCAGCCTGCTCCTGTTGTAGTGTTTTAATGAGAGTTTACTCAATGAAGATGATTCCTCCCTCCACCAGGCAGGTTCAGCATCTACTGCTGTACCAGTCACTGTTACTGATCTGAAGTAATTCAGTTACCACTTGAATCATATTATTGTTGTGTTTCTTCAGCAGCCTCAGGTTTAACTGCCTGTCACAGAATCCCATCTCACACAGGCTGGACAGCAGACTGGCAGTCTGCTCTTCTGTAGCTGCAGGTTGCTGAAAACAAAAGATAGTAAGATCAGCTGAAAAAGATAATTTATTATACTGGAATAGAACTGAGGCACAGAGACCCTTTGGGCCCCAATTAAGCCATTTATATTCCCTTTCACTGCTCACTTACAAAGGTGAGTTATTACTCTTACAAGATGCTACAAGAGAAATGCTTCCATCCTCATGGCATGGATTTCCAGTCTGCTGGGCACAACATACCTCAAAGGGATGCCATCAAGCTTAATATTCTACTCTTACATGAAGTCCTGTATTGAATATTGTACACTTATAATGCACAGCTATAAATTTAAGGTTGTGACTCTGTGAATAATCTCATAGCATACAGGAAAGACATTTACCTGCTCAATAATGGGAGGTCCAGCAAATAATGCCTTGTAGGCAGAAGCAGCAACAGACAAAGCTCCTTTGACAAGTTCTCCTGCAATGCTGCTCCCTTGAGGGTACCTGTGGAGAGGCCAGGTCTTACTTTAGGGTCAGTTTGTTTCAGCAAAATGCAAATCTCTGCCTGTTGATGTGCCAGCTGTTGGAGAGAACAGCCCCTGATCCACAGGAATCAGCACTGTTTGGGAACTGAGCTATGCAGGAAGCTCATTCATTTGTGGCTTTATGCTTTCCATAAAGTGACCTTTTGTAAAGAGTTAAGTATTCTCACCCAGAAGAGAACACCCATGTGTGAAAGCTGGGCACTGACACATCCATTCAGGCCAGAGTAACTTCCATTTGTTTTCCATAAATTCTAAGTCACTTAATATTCTGCTCAATGTTTTGCCTTATTCCTCCAGTCTCGGTATCTTAAGACACTTAATTTTATGGCTAACTTGCAAATCACCATTTTAAGAATCCTGAGATTTTCCAGAAAACAAACCCCACAGAAATGTAGAAGGATTCATCTTGAGCTTTTCATAAACTTTTGCTTGCCCATTTTCTTGCCAGATCCTGTAGATCTGTGTCCAAGTAGAAAGCAAAATCTTATAAAAACACAGCATTATAAAATTCAGCATATTTCCTTTAAGAAGGGAGGCCTTTCTCCAAACTAATGTCTACATGAAGTCTGTAAGTCAGTGCTTTTTCCTGGGTGCTAATTTAGCAGTACTCAGTTTAAAACAGTGTTTGTGAAGTCACAGCTTCAGCATCATTACCTTGGGTATTCTGAGAACTTCTGTTTACTAGGGGAAAATTCAGAAGATCCTGGACCATGACTGTCTTCACCACTGGGTTCTGGAAAAGGAATCAAAAATGTCAACAGGTCCAGTTAATGAGAAGCTGGAGAGATGCAGCTCATATACATAAATGGAAAGGAATGGGACTCAGCATAACAAGACATCAAATTCAATACTAGGCATAAGGAACAGGTGATAGCAATAGGATGCACTCTTTATTAAGTACTGTCAATACCTTCTCTTCGTATTTGATTAGGAGGAACAGAAGAGATATTCTCTGAAGCTGATATGTTTAGTTCCTGGAAGATATGATCCTGAAGAGGTGCAAGATTCCTGAAAACATAAAGCAGAAAAAATTACTTTTACTACTTTTATTGTACATGTACATACACAGGTAAGTCAAGATCAACAGATAAAAGAAAAAAACTTCACATGGTCCCTTCTCTCCCTGTCTTGCACTACTTAAGTCAGTGAGTTAAAAAGGTGCAGAATTTAAGGACATTCACCTCAGTATAAGACAAGACTTTTGTTACAACAATTCTGTTTGGACACTGAACTTAAGCACAAGACCCTGCAGACTCTCCACCAACACCAGCATCCTCATTTCATTCTCGTGCCCAAAGCATACCTTTGTGTCTGGGGTGAGGTGTCCACAGTCTCTGGGGTCAGTGGTACTGCAGCCAGTGTTTGGGAAGTTGACAAAATGTCACTGACCCTGTGGGTCTGTGGCTGGCTTCCCACTTCAGGGCTCTCTGCTCCTGCTTCAAGTTCTCCTGTCTTTTCCAGACTGGGCTGAGAAAGAGCTGAACTGTACATGGACTCGCCTAAAGGCCGACTGGTGTCAAAGCACTCAGGGAGAATAATGATATAATCCTCTGATGAAGCAGAGGAGCCTTGACTCTGAACATCATCTTTATCTTCCTCTTCCTCACAATTGTCAGTGCCACTACAAGGGCTCGTGCTCTCAGCAGGTGGTGGAAGGTCCCCTTCCTTCCCTAAGGAAAAAAAGTGAGGTATTACCATTACCTATTTTGTATGGACAACAGAGACAGCACTGTCCCAGCTGTAAGAGACAAGCATTTAGAAACAACTGTAAATCTTTGCTGATGCAATTAATGGTATAATTTGCTTTGTCTGTTGGGGGGAGGGTATAATGTAAAAGAGTAAGTGATCTTAGTGTTAAATCTATATAAATACAAATACACTGCTGATATTAATGCTTAAAATAAAAACAGGAATAAGAGCTATACAGGGAACTTAAAAAAAGTTTTCAGCATCTAAATTACATACATAGAAACAGGTCAGAGACAGTTATATGTACTGACTTCAAGCTACATGTACAGAATATGGAGGCACCAGTCATGCCTAACATATGAGCACTTATTATATATGGAACCTTTATGCCTCAATTTCATTTTTTAGAAAAGCAGCTGTTCAATTAGGTGCTTGTTCAGAGTACTGACACCAATTTTCTGATGTAATTATTCTCTTTGTGTAATTAGGATCAATTTCCTAGAACAGCCAGATGGTTTTACACCTTTTTTTTTTTGTAGCCCTTATTATTACAGCTTCATCTTAAATTCAAATCTATTTTACTTACCACAGTAATTTTCCGTAATTAGCTCTGACTGATGAATCTTTGCTTCCTTTTTGGAAGTGGAATTAGTATTTATCACAGGAGATTCTTCATTTATCATATTGCAACTGAAGGAGTCTTGCAATGTTTGTAGAGAGTCTAATAAAACAATCAGGAAAAACAATTTGATGTTATCACCACCTGAGCTGAGCAATCTGTGTCCCATGTCTGACTCCAAACAAGTCAAACCAGAGAAGGCAGCTGACAGTACTTACTCTGGAGGATTTTATTTTTTTTTTGTGGAGGCTTGTGGTCAGGTGCAGCATCCAGGGTCAGAGATCGAATTACAGTTTCACAGACAAACTGAGTCCCACTCATATCTTCCTCCCCTTCCTCCTGGTTCAATGCATGCTCAGCTTTCACCTTCACCAGGGAAGAGTCCACAGGAAGGCAGTCTTCTGCCACTCCTTGGGAAGGGAAATGTAATAGATTTTACTACCACCACAAGGCAATGTAACTATAAGAACAATTTTTTAGGCTAACCAGGGCTAATATTGACTCTGTGTGTTAATTCTTCCTAAAAATTGAAAGATTTTTTAATTCAGTTCAAGTTGAACGTCAAAGTAATTCAGAAGCATAGGGGGCCACACCTGGAGTGTTTTGAGTACAGCCTAGTCTATAAAGGGCAAATTATTAACTCTCCCAACAATTCTAGTGGCAAATTAATTCTAGATAAATTAAGAAAAGCATTTGAAAGGACTTTTTACAAGGGCATGCAGTAATAGAACAACAGGAAATGGCTTTAAACTCAAGGAGGGTACATTTAGATTAGATATTAGGCAGAAGTTCTTCCCTGTGAGGGTCATGAGGCCCTTGCACAGGTTGCCCAGAGAAGCTGTGGCTGCCCCATCCCTGGAAGTGTCCAAGACCAGGTTGGACAGGGCCAAGAGCAACCTGGGATAGTGGAAGGTGTCCCTGCCAGTGGTTAGAACTGGATGATCTTTAAGGTCCCTTCCAACCCAAACCATTCCGTGATTCTATGGGTTGTATTTCTGAATCTACATATATTATGCTCCAACCTCCACATTCAGGAGAGCAGCATCATGCTACAGGTTTATGAGCCAAACAATCATTTGTTTTTCCAAAGAAAGAAAAGACAGCAGTTAGAATTCTTTTCAGACATCAGGTCTGTTGACTACACAGAAGTGACAATATCCTCCCTTCACCCCCAAGCTCCCCAGGACTACTGCTTACCAGGAACTAGTTTAAATCCACTCCCCTCATTCTCCTCCTCTATCTGACCTAAGCCAGGTTTCTCCAGCAAGGGGCTGTCATGTGGCAAAGGGGACATGCATGGAGTCATGTCTGAAAAACACAGGGAGCAAAGATAATTGGCACTAAGGGAGTAGGAGCCTCTAGGTGTCAACATTTTAAGAAGTTATTCTTTTTAAGGGACTATAGAAACTCAGTTATTTTGCAAGATAATTTGGTGAAATAAACAACTAACTTTGCATAACACTGCCATTGGTTGTGCAAAGAAAGTGGCAGCATTCTTCAACACCTGCAATGTTATGGTCTTGGGGATATGAAGGTGAAAAGAAGCCAATACTGGAAAATGCAAAGGATAGCTGACTGTGCTCAAGACAGAACAAGAGCCTTACCAACAGGAGTATTGTGTGGCACTCGCTCCAATTCCTGCACAATATTAATGTCCAACAGCTCAAAGGACAGCAAATCCTACATGAAGAAACACCACACAAGTTTTTATCAGCAAACCCTAAAATGGAATCATATCTGTATTTGGCAGCCCAGATCCCACTTGGTTCAAATAACATTTTGTTCCTCAGAGGGCAGTTTTCCCACAACATACACCCACGTCATAGGATGTGGTGCACAAATCAGGGCAGTGAGAGACAAAGTTAAGAACTCCCTTGTTAGGGGCCAGAGAAAGACCCAAAGCTACTCTTTTTTGAGAATCTTAATCTGTCCTGCACATACCTTCCACATAGTGACAGTCCCTGATACCAGTTAGAAGAAAACAGCTCTGCCATATATAATGCAATACAATCTATCTGAAAGTAGAGTGGCCAGTTCAGAGCTCAGCAGCTTTATTCTTATGGATGTCTACATACCTAGACATCAAACCTGAGATGGTTTGCTTTATCTCTGCCTGAATTTCAGCACTTTACCTGTGCAGTGAGGAGATCAACAGACGGGATGTAAAATTCTCTCTCACTTGGCAGATTTTTGATCTTTAAAGGAATAGTTGGCAGAGATACTTCAGCCTGCTCTGTGATTTCACCCATCAGTTGAGCACCTGCTTCTGTTTTTAAGGAAGCATCCTGAAAAAACAAAAAAACAGTGTCCCAGAAGCCCCTTAGGCAGACAGTAAATAAAATAGTAGATCAAATGTAAAGCCCGAATTTTTGTAAGCACTGAAGTAACTTGAAAGAGATTTAAAATAACTCATCTTAGAGGTCAAAAGGACAAGATCTAAGAAAGAGAAATTCTGCAGTGTTTCAGTTCAAAGAACTAGACAAATAGCTAAAGCAGACTGATAACTAATCTCATGCCTGTCAAAAAGAATAACCATTTTAGAACTTATAAATGCAATATATCTTGCATTTCTTTCCTATTAAAAATAGAATTTAAAAGCAAACAACTAAAAGAATCCCCTCAAATAGTTAGTAACACTCTGCCAAACAATACACAATGCTCCTTCTCCTAGATAATTCAGAACTTCCCCAATACCAGGTGAGTGACTTGCCTGTTTGGTGCTGGAACTGTTACTCTTCTGACAGGAGTCAGAATCCTTCCAATCACTTTCTAGATAGTCAGCAGCTGGAGAGGGATCCACAACAATACTGCACCAGATCCTTGGCCCAAACTGTTCCCCTTTGTGTGACAGTCTCCAGTGAGAAGTGTAGGTTCCTTCAATATTAGGAGCTACAAACTCAACTGAAACAGTTCCCACTTGTCCTGATGGAAGGGATGGCACTAACACATCTTTTTTCTCAGAAGATGCCAAGGTCAGATTTCCCCACATAAGTTTCAGCTGAAATATACAACAGAAAAAGGCAAAAATTAACTCCTAGACAGCTCATTGTCCCAAAAGTCCCAGCTTGTGAATCAACAGGCCAAAGGAAATCCTAAATGGGTCCCCACAGAGAATTCACACGGAAGTATTATCTTCCAGAACTATTTTAGTGTGTAAAAGTAATAGCAAAGGCAAGATACCTTTGTGTCTGAGCTCCATTCCACATTGCCAGTATTTTTCATTCGCCAGTGTTTGATAAACTTTGTTCCTGGTTGCAAGTGAGTGCCATCAGGCAAATTCTCATCCACAAATACTGCACTTAGCGTTGGGACAATTGCTTGGAAGGGTTGATTAGGACTCCTGAGATTGAGGAAACAACAAAAAATACACCAAAACTGAAGAAGTTCAGCTGCCAATAACATCAATCTGACTTTTAAATGCCCTAAATAGAAGAGATGAATTAAAGAAACTAAAACTATACAAGTTTTAGACTGTACATTCATAAACTCAAAGGGTTTGCTGTATGCACATGCATGTGTATATAATCATAGGCATTCCCCTGCCTCCTAAACCTAGATAAATCAGTAAGTTTCTGCTAATAACCATCAGTAACTTTCTTCCTCCTCCTGGGAGAGCTCCTCCCAATCAAAAACACTCCACCTTGCAAATAAAAAATTCTCACAGGATCCAATGACAAATCATACTTTGAATGAGCAACTTCATAACCTTCCTCCACTTTAACTTGGTCTCATCACAAAAGGTCAGACAGCACAACTACCAGATCCTCAGCTAACAACATCTCTTACAGAAAGGTGTTAGGTTGGAGACTCTCAGATTTCAGAGTAGGTGAGCTGCTCGTTTCCAATACATGGACAGAGTTCCACAGATGAATTTTCCTGTGCAATTTTAGCTGCTTTTTGAGCTCTCGGACCTCTGCTTTTCGCTGTTTCTTTTCTGCTCGTAATCTTTGCTTCTCTGCCTTCAGAAATCTTTTGTCCATCTGTTTTTGGAGCCTGCAGAGAGAATAAGACACTGTTATAATACATTGAATTGGCCAGAATTCAGCTTTAGTCAGCAGAGTCTTAGTCTCAAGGGAACACTACAGGAAATGTCTCAGGCTTCTAGACTAGATACCAAATAATTTCCAAAGAACATCCTCAGAGTTGCTTGTGGAACTAGTTTGAATGGTCTCAGTGAAAGAGCAAAGGCAAATACAGAGTGCTCAAAGAAAAAGCAAGCTTTCAAAGTTTGCTATCCATCTATGACACAAAAGTCTGTATTTTCTATTTTATTATTAAAAACAATAAAAGATTTGTGACTTAGGCCCTTTAAAAGTACGTAGCTATTTTGAGCTACACACAATAAAGTTTGAGTGCCATTTCTCGTTCTCTCTAAAATAAAAGCTGAACATCAACCTCAATACAGGTGTTTCCATTTGCTCTCAGGACAATCAGGTGGGTTTTTTTACCTGACTTGCTCCAGAGTGGCAGGAAGGCGTGGTGGGAGCTCTGCAGGGCTGTAATTCTCAGCAGTGCAGAGGACGGGCCTGCGCAGCTTTAACAGGACATGGTTTGGATCGTGGGCATATGTTCCTGCTTCACACTCTTCACAGATATTGTAGGCTGGACAAAGGCTGCAAAGCAGAAGAGACAGAATGTTACCAAGAGGCAAAGAATTTCTGCAGAGAAACAACTCTGTGTCACGCTGCTGCTGTAGGCAGTGCCCAAACAACAGCACCTGGTGGTCCAACTTATACATCGATATTGGGAGCCATCTGGAATACCTAGATGATTCTCTCTCTTCTGGGCAAAACTGAAACACAGTCCCCACTTCCTTCTTGAGCACACATTGAAAAAAAATTGATGCTTCCTTTAGCAAAATAACTAAAATTGTTGCTACAAAGGACAGAACATTTTACTGAAATCCAGTGCCAGCACCATACTTATGAAAATACAGAGGCTAAGTCAACAAGTACTCAGGGTTGCAAAGCAGATGGTCCTACAGGAACAGGACTGATAAAAAACAGGCTCTCATCTCCTGTCAGCAAGAAAAAAAAAAAGCATCCAAAGAAAAACCCTGTTATGATTTCATCCACTGCTTCTGCCTAGTCCCAAAACACTTACCTTTACAGCAGTTGCCTCATTTGAATAAAACCCTCACTTTTAAACACCTCACTTAAGACATTCATCAATACCTATTTCATATGATTAAACTGACAAGCCAGATCATTAAAAAAAGCATGATCTGCCTTAGTTTCATTGACTCTCAGAGCCAAACAAAGCATTATTGCAGGCTGGTGGTTACAAGGTTTGCTTTTTTGTTTAGTTAACCGAGCAAAACATTTTCCTTTACAATTACTGCATCTTATGTGCAAACAAGGTAAAGAGTGATGGTGAATAGAGCAGGTGTTAAGAAGTTCTCTCACTTTATCACCTTTGCTAGAAATAGTATTAATCTTGCTTTTATGCAGATGAAGTCCAGTCACCACAGGAGACGTTGGTGAGACACACACTAACATTCTGAAAGGCACAGCAGGCTGCTGGTTAGAGCTCTAGAAGTCTGTGACCCCGAGGCAGTTCCTGAGGCTCACCCACAGGCCCTCCAGGACAGGTTTGCCACAGTCCCCTGGCACTGTACCTGCACTGGTAGCGCACCCCCACGATCCGGGCCTGGCAGTTGCAGCAGGAGATCAACCAGTCACAGGGGCTGCCCTCCACAGGGGGAGGTGCTGCTGCAGCCGAGTTCTCAGCAAAGTCTGCAGGCTGACTGCTGTGAACAAGCTTCTCATACAGCTTCTGCTCCAGCTTCTCGACAGTCTCCTTAACCACTTGTTCCCTGAACTAGAAAGAAATTGAAGTGGTCATGGGTGAGACCCACCTGCACGGTTTGAAAAGTCGCGCTACGTTTTCTCAAGTCTCACAACCCGTAAGTCAGTGGTTCAGAACCCACTTCCCACACACCCAGCACATTCTACAGGAAATTAAACAAATATCCCATTCCAGAGGATTTTTATTTTAGAAAATACCAGCCCAGAGCTTTTAAAAAGGCAAGTTAAAAATCACATACTTGTGCTTACAACATTAAGGTTCTTCTTCCATAACCTTGCATGAAGGGAAGGAAACTCATCCCCAAAACAATTATCACAACTCCCAAACCCTTCTGGAGTCTCTACCATTAAATTCTGATTTGTCTATCAGGGATGTTTTAGACATAACCATGAACTTCCCCTATCTTTAGTTTGTATGAAAAGGTGGCAAAGAAAGAAAGGAAACTCTAGAAAAAAAAGCTTAAAGATAAATGCACATACTACTGTACACTGAACCCTTTAGTTTCAAGAACTCGTTAGCTAATGAATTCTTAATGATGGTATCAAACTGCTTCTCAGTGATGTTTATTAGCTATTCAAAACAAGTTAACAACCACATTTTAATTGCTGGTTATTGTCAATGGCTTCCTGGAAGTATTTACGTGAAGTGAACAGTCAAGAAAAGCAAGGTCATTAAATGCTCTGCTTTCAATCACAGGAAACCATATCTATTGCCCTGCTGAAACTGGACAATCAAGAGTCTGCAACAGCAACACTATTCCTATTCCATGCTCTCCCATGATGAGGGGTCTGGAGTTCCTAGGGCTGTCTGGATTCTATCATGGAGCAACTTAAAACTACACTCAAAACTATTCAAATGCAGAAACCAAACAATCCACTTTTCACCAGGGGCATGGATCAAGCTGTGCTGACAGCAACTGTGTTGAGATGTCTAGAGTTAGGTATTACAAGGAACTCTTCCACCCACAACTTCTTATGCATTTCTTTAGGAATACCAAGACTTGCAAGACAATGCACTTACTGTTTCCAAGTAGCTTGTAAACCATTCTGGAGGATTTTCACTTGTGCTTCCTGTTTGTGTCTGATTTAACTTCTGCTGGGGGAAAAAAAAACCAAACCAAACAAACAAAAAAGCATGCAAAGTTGAAAAAAAACATCCTCAATACAGCAAGTTAACCACTGAAATAGCTCTCAAGCATCTCTATAAAAAAAAATTTAAAGTTCTTCAGAAAACAGTGGAGAAGCAACACAAGGTAACCACTGACATTTTCCTGAAAGATTTCTGCTTCATTGGCACTTGAGTGTAATTACACACCAAATCCAAAGTAGTCAAGTATACAAAAGTTATTAGAAGGCAATGAGGGCTTCAGGAGACCAATTACTTTGTTTGTCAAAATATTTAAGAATGGTCAACATGAAAGCATCTGTATTTCTACAACACCTGTATTTCTAAAGGCAGCATCAAACTATCCTCTTGAAAATTCAAACTATTTGGTGAGCTTCAGTGGGTGCAGGTAGCTGAAAACAGACCAACCTCTGAACTCAGTTTTGATGTATGAGTAAAGAGGATAATAAGCCCATAAAGTGAATTACACTTACTAATTCTTTGTTTTAATTAATACATAATGCTCCTACCTGAACGGTCAGCTCCTTGTCATCTTTTAATTCTTCCTGTAATCCCTGAGCCAGCATGGAATAGCATAAAAGAGGTTTCTTCTCATCTTTCAGAAGCATCAGCTTTTCTGTCACAGTTTTTTCAGGTACTTGCAAAGCACAAGCAGGGTTTCTTTCATAGGCATTCATCTGAAGTTGATTTCCTTGTTTAACTGCAATCTAAATAAACAGTACACACATACACCACATTTTCCACTTTCAATCAGCATACAAAATCTGTAAAAATACAGCACTGCACTACATCAGAGAGAACAGGGAAAAGATGGGGAAAGACTAACAGACAAAAAGAAAACAGAGATGCCAAGGTAGAGTCAACTGATATTCTACTTCTTAAAGGTTACCAATATGCTTATTGAAAGGTTTATTACATGCCAAAGGATAATAATGCAGATATCCTACAGGAATTTTTCAACCTAAAATAAAGTGTTCACACGTGCCAGTAAATAACAGATTCTGTCCAGGAATTTATGATTATTTTCAAATGATCAGATTTTAAATTCAGACCATGAGGAAAAAGTTCCAGAAACATTACTAATGTAAAACTGAGATGCAAAGGAATGCAATTTTATTTTGCCTACATAAAATTAACTGCTCCTAAAGTAACTAAGCATTGACACTAATAGAATTTTCAATGTTTTACTCTGGCAGCAGAGTCTGTGTGACAAGATTCTTGAAGGGATCCACAAGCATCTCCAAATATGGGATTACTGTTTGAGAAAGTCAGTCACTTAACCAACCAATTGTTGTTCAGGGTCCTGAATCACAACTGCCTATGCAACTAATTTACACAAATCAAGATTAGCCAGGATGGAAAAAAAAAAAATCAGTAAGATATTCAAGCTATTGTCCAAAGCTAGAAAACTGAGCTATCTGGATTTCCATGGGCCAGGTAATTCTGGTATTTTCTCAGCTACATCAATTTTCATCAGAGAACAATGAATATATTGAAAAAGCCAAAGAGAGCATTTACCTTCAGAGCTTCTTCATATTCCTCTAAAGAAAAAGAGAAAAATGTGAATTTTCCCTGTCTCAAACAGATACAAATTTAGCACACAGTATTTAGGGAGTCTTACACCACAAGAAGTCTCCATTACCTTCTGTAAATTCTTTTAAAGTAGTGCTACTGAAAGAAAAAAATTGTATATACAGCAACAAGCACACCTTCTCCCAGCTAAGAGCTGCAGCATTCCATTAATTTAGCCATATCCAATTTGTTCCTACAGACCAAAAACTCCTTCCTTTGGGAAGAATTTGATGCCCAATGATATAGAAAATACAAAAATCAAAAAGTAAGCATTCTCAGGTGCTTCTCCAAAACCCACAATGGTTGGGGTCTGTTTCTTGATTTCACTTCAATAAAGCAGCAGCTCACCTTTGCTGTTCACAGAGACCTGCAAAGAAAAATAACAGTGAGTGAGAGCCACAGACATATTTTTGCAATTCTCTTAAAATTACCACACTTCCAGAATAAAAGTGCTTTTATTTGGAGTTTCCAAAACACCACTCCAAATACAGTTACTCATTTATCCATTCTGTACACAGAACTTACCAATACAAAAAGCTATTTAATGCCTACAGTATTGCCTGATTCTGAACAGGGTTTAGTCAGTTTGACCAGTATTTCAAAGAGAACTTTCACAGATGCATCTATACATTTATATAAAATACAAGCTAGAAGATAAGGGAAGAATCTTTCCCTGAAAGGTTGCTGGGACTATCTTGACATTTCCCCTTAGGGGGAAAAAAATAACCACAGGGACTCCATCTCTGCAATTTAGTAGAGCTATAACCCAAGTAGTGGAACATGGGGTTTGCAAAAGGTCCATTGTTTCTAAGAGTTACATTTTCCTCTGAACCTCTGGACAAATAGAAAGAACATGAGAGGGTGAGGCTGTGCCAAGCAGGAAGTTACTCAACAAGGACAACTAAAAGTAACCAATTTGTTTTCTGAGTCAGTAATCTGCTTGGAGATTACAGCAATTGCATAAAGCAAGCAGAGGATTTGAGTGCACCAGATCACTGAAGCAAACATATGCTAATGACAGGGGACCTACATTTTCCAGAGGAAGGAGCGTAGATTGAAGAGCCAGGGCTTTACCATGGCTGCAAACACCAATAGTTGCAACTATCTTATTCTCATAAAAAGAAAAATCAAGTTCCTCAACAGAAGCATCCCTCCCTCAGAGCACACAGAACCACTGGCTGTTTCAATGGGGTGGGAAAAAGAAAGGCAGCAGCTTCTAGAAAAGTATTATTTTAAAATATGTATGCTGCATTAAGAGTAAAACCACCAGACTAACAGCTATTTTCTTATTAAAGGGACAAACCACCCCCATCCCCTGATCTGCATAACAGATGCTCCTGAAGGACCCACTACAAATTACTGTGAAGCAGAAAGGTTCCCAGCATTTTCTGGTTGACCAGTTGGGAGGGTAGGGTGGTAGGTATTTTACCTCATCATTGTCCTCATCAATGTATTTGATCTGAATGTTGTCCAGGTCAAATGAAACTTTAACCTGTAATGAAAAAAAATGAACATAAAACCACAATGAGACAGGACTACAGGAGTCCTCAGTTAAACATGATTATTAATTGGGAGTAATATTATAACCCTCCCACCCCTCCCTTCAGTTTCCCAACTGAAGCAAAGACTGTTTTACAAAATCCATTCCTCTGAAGTTGAATCACTCTCCCCAGTGCCTTTCCTCCAACTGTTATTAACTTTCCCTAATGAAAAGGATAAATTTGTTTCTTTCATGTTGCACCTTCCCTAGTTAATGTTTACTCCAAAACAAATAATAATAACCTTCCCATTTTGAGAGGACAAGCTCAGGGTTAATAAACTCAGTCATAGTAAACACTGCCAAATGTGAAGGCTAAGGCCAACAGTCCCCAAACACTACCTTTTACATTGAAAAGCACCTGGAATGCAGCTCACACAGGTGATCAGCCTTTTTTTAGCCTATCAGAATTTAGAGGACAAAGCTGAGCAGCTATTTTGCATTTTACATTAACAGGGCAGAGTGAACAGCACCAAATGAACCATAAATGAAGGTAGATGTTTCCATATGCTGAGCAAGTCTCCAAGGCTCCTGGACAGTTTGTAGCAGGTACCTACACAAGCTGTATCTTCCCCAGCAGAAACTCTCTGAAAGACTTGACATGTTCTGCCAGCCCAGATCCAACAGAACACCTCAGCTGACAGAGGCTGTTGGGACTCACACAGCACCACTGGAGCACATGGACACAGCCATACACATTCTGCAATGGTCAAGCTACAGGCAGGCTCTTCCAGCAACATATCCCAAATTTTGGGACTGCAGTGAGAGAACAGACTCAGCTTATCAAGAACAAACTGTGGTCTGTACCTACACTGTGTAGTGCCACAGATTGTTCCCCTAAAACTCACACTAGAATGAGAGATCGGGTTATCCCTTAGAAACACAATCAATAAAATATTAAAACGTAGGAAAGACAGAGTTTAACTGATACTCTCTTCAAACAGTAATTCACACACCAGAGAGAACCCATGGTATTACCCTGGTTAGGGAAGCATTACTGTAATAGAACACCACACCTTGAACAAACACACCCTCGCTCTCAGACTACCTAAGATTAAGGGCAACACGGTGCTTACACACTAATCTGCTTCCAGCTTTGATGCAAGCAGGATTCTGACTAGCTCAGACATTCCTGCAGGGTCTACTTGCCACTAAGTATTTTAAGACTGAACAAGTGCCTCTTCCAGAGGACTGAAACACAACAAGTGAAGATGCTACATTTCAAGCTTTGAACTTGAGTAATTCACAAAGCAAGAGCCTCCTGCACTCTGGAAAATGATAGCTAGAAGACAAAATAAAATACTGACAAGACTTCTTAAGGTTCAACTTTAAAAGTAAGCTAAAGAAACAGAACAGTTGTTACAGATTGAATAATAATTTTAAAAAAAATCACACCAGCTTCATAACAGCCAAGGGAGTGCTTACAACACAATTTTAGCCTCAGCCAGGAATTTTCACAAAATAGGCGTAAAAACAAGCATCCAAACAAAAACTTTTGACTATACCAAGAGCATATACAGACCTTCATAAGCAACTGTCTACCCACACGTGGCCCAGTCAGACAGTTTTGTCCAAACTGGCAGACACAGAGCTCCTGGAAGCAAGGGGCCAAAAACGTATCAGTGATTCGGTACCCCAGAAAGCACAGACGCATCTTCAGAAAAGCAACAGACACGCGTTACTTCACCATAACTACTTCAATGAGTAAAAGAATGGCAGATAAGAGGAACAGAGTGTACTTTACAGGGGGGTACAAGGCCAAAACCAACCGTCCGTACCTGTGGAAACAGGCAAAAAACACAACTAAAGCCACCTGCTCTCACAGGAAAAAAAAAGGACCCATAAGAATCTTTTTCCGAAACAGGTTTTTCAGGTCACTCTAAGCACACAGCAGGAGTTGAGAGCTAAAAGAAAACCCGAGATTGCAGCAGTACGAACTACCAGTGCTGAGAGCCTGGGAAACGGGGGCCAGGGCTTTGGAAGGCGTGGGAGAAGATGCCGGGCCCCCGGAGAGCCGCTGGCACGGTCAGCATCTCACCGAGGCGGCTCACCGCGGCTGGAACCCCCCCTTTCCCCACCTCCCGCGGCCGGGCCGCGCTCACCATGGCCTCCACATCGGCCCACGTCGTGTGCGCCGGGTCCGACACGATGAAGCTGCGGGTGTCGCCGCGGCAGGAGACGCGGAGGGTCACCGGGGGCTCCATCGCGCGCTCCCGCGGGCCCAGGGGCAGCGCCGGCCGCCGGCCCGACCAGCCCAACATGGCGGCCCGAAGGGTGGTCGGCCCCACTCCCTCTGCGCGGCGCTATTGGCTGTCCCGCCTGTCACTCATCCTGCTCGCCAACCTGGTTGGCTGGAGGGGCGAGGCCGGGCGCCGTGGAACCACAACAATAAACAGAGCCGGGCACGCGCACGCAGCAACAACACTCATCCGCGCCTGCGCCGCCGCGCCTGCTGCGCGCGCCGCTGAAATCCGACGGCGGGGATAAGGCGGAAGCGCCAGACCCAATCAGACGCGTCCGGCCCGGCCCGGCCCCGCCTCCCGCGGCTGAAGGAGCCTATAAGAGGGCGCTGCGGAGCCAAGTGCCCGCCCCGCCGGGCCTGATTGGCTGCGCGCGGAGCGGTGGAAAGGGCGCGAAATGCGGCGCTCGGCGCGGCGCTGAGGGACAGGACCGGGACCGCCACTGCCACTGTCACCGCCGGGCTGGCACAGCTGCACCGGCCCCGCCTGTGCCCCGGCGGCCGTGAACGCGACCATTCCTGCTCCTCGGGCGGGCGGTCAGAGTGAGTGTAGGGAGCTGGGCGCTGGGACGCTTCGCATCGGCCTGCGGACAGGCCTCACCGCAAAGGCCCCCCCGGCCCGCGAGCTGCCGCCGCGGTAAGCTCTTATGGTTTCTTTTTGTTTTCAGGTACTTGCGGTGTCTGATTCGGGGTCTCACCTCTGCTGGCTCCTGTAGGTAGGCCCAGGGTCCTTTGCATAAGCACGTCTGCCGCGTCCTCTGCATCCTTTTCCACCTAGAACGCCCCCTTTTTCCGCTGTTTTGTGCTCTGCGCCCAGAGTTTCTGCTGAAAGCCGCAGTAAACCCCTTCCGGTCTCTCCTTTGGCTACAGGACACTTGAGAGGCTTTAACTGTCAGCATTCAGAGTAAGAACTCGTAAACTCTTACTCAAGAAGTAGTAGCGAGGTATTTGATACCATTCCACAAGTTGGGGAGGGACATGCGGGAGGAGACGGCCACGGGATGCAGCAGAGCAGAAACAAAGCTGATTATTATTTATTTATTTTCTCTAGACTATTTTTGGGCGTGAAGGATGGACTTCTCAGTGGTTACTGTTGGCCATGTGCAAAATGTGCTTTCAGCTATGCAGAAGAACTTGGAGTGCCCAATATGGTATGCCCTGCAGTTATACCAGTATGGTTAACAAGTGGGTTTGGGTTTTATTTTTTTCCCCCCTTTCTTTGCAGATGGTTTGTCAGTTCAATGACTTATGAGAAATCAGAGGGATTCTTGCTGAAGACTATGTATATTGATGTTTTGTAAGGCTGAAGTGACAAAGTCTAAGACAGAACGTATATTTTGCTTTTACGTTCTAGTAAATTTTGTTTTTCTGTTACGAACTAAATATGTCAGTCCTCTATCCAGAGAGGGGAAAACATTATCTGATTGGATTAGAGTATTGTTTGTAAAGCAGTGTGGATCTTTGCCCTTTGTCTCTGAGAAGTGAGTGAGGTCTGTAGTTCAGCAAACAAATGCTGAAATAGCAAAGGTTCTGCTTAGAGGATGGATCCCTACAGTGTCTGTAGCTTCTTTTTTCATTCTGTTTTCATTTTTCTTTTTGTAGCTTGGATGTGGTACAAGAACCAGTTTCAACAAAATGTGATCACATATTCTGCAGGTAGGTTTGAAGAGTGCAATACTTAGTCAATCTGTTTTTAATTTCCACGTATGCTTCTTTAGTGCTAATCCTCTATTTATACTGTGTTTTGGGAACTTCTTGTGTAGCTACTTTAGAGGAAAAATCAGTTCAGCAGAAGAGAGAACTGCAGCTTCCCAGGTGTGTCAAAGGGGATCAATGAACCCACTGTAAAATCAGAACAAAAATAAAACTTGATAGCAAAGGATTTCTACTAAGCCATGAATGTGCATGTTCAGTTTTAAGAAAAATAATCTCCTCCTTTTGTTACTATCAAGACTTTTATTTTTTTCCTAGGTTCTGCATGTTCAAACTTCTCAGCAAAAAGAAAAAAGGTGTGATACAGTGTCCTCTGTGTAAGACTGAAGTTACCAAGAGGTGGGAAACCTGTCTTTGTAAGGGGACTTGAGAATGAGAGGTTTGAGCTGTGAGGAAAGGCTAACAATTGTCTTAAAATGTCTCAGCATAAGACTAAAATAAAGAAGAAAAGATGGTTATTAAATAAACTGTCTATGTCTAAAGGAGTAGCTGTAGTACCTTACCTCAGTGTTAGCTTTTTCCAAGTGATTGCAGGGGAACACCCCTCTCTTAACAAATGTTTGTGCTCTATTAGTGTTCAATTATTACAGCTCTACTAAACCTACATGGGGAAAAATATGAAATGTTCACTTCTGTGATAGTTTTAATTCACATGGTAGTGGTTGTTTGGGGGAACTGTGTTATTTCTTAGCATCAATTTCTCATTGTCTCATCTTACACTTTAGAGTTTTACCCCTTGTTTTGTTCAGCCTAAATTCTAAGAGAAGTATTTACAGTTATTTGTCTTAAAACAACTCAAGTTCTGATATTATTTCAGAAGTCTGAAAGAAAATTCCAGATTTAAGCAACTAATTGAAGGACTGTTGGAAACTATCCATGCTTTTGAGCTTGACACTGGAGTGAAGTGTAAGTGGTGTGAATGTATGCCCCCAACTTTTTTTTTTTCAATAAGGTTTTGACATTTATATCATAATTGTTTACAGGGTATCCCATTTAATATGCAATACTAAACATGGGAAGAATTATCAAAAGGTTTTTTCCTTGGGTGTAGAAGCATAAGTTCCATTAAGTTTCCAAGATATTTTTAAAATAGTTTTAAATATTTTTAAAACAGTTTTACCGTGTGTTTGATGACTCCACCCAGTCTTATGTTCAGTTTCTGAAAGGTGGCTGAATGTGTATCAAATGTTTAATCTGTAATTGTGAGGTGAAGTTCTGCTCTTGATGATGCCCAGCCTTGCAGCTTTACCTTGTTAAACAATCTCAGAGCCCGAATTAGCAGATGCTGTAGCCACGTATGTTGACCTGTCTTGTTCAGACAGATCCTTTGGGAATCCAAATTTATTCTTTCTAGCACTAAGTGCCTTGTAAAAGGTATTGACAAGTCAGACATGTGCCTGTTTATATTTTGATAGACAAGACGTTCTGTTTGGGGGCAGATGGTGGTTACTGACTTTTGTTTGGGGTGGGGTTTTGTTTATTGTGCTGTGAAAGATATTTTGTTTTCAGATTCTTCTCAACTTGCTCAGCCATTCTAAAATCAGTAGTGTTATATCCTGTTCTTGCTAGGTTATCTATATAAGCAAAATTGGTTGAAAAAATTAGTTGACGAGATCAAGATTTTACTTAAAATGTTAAGAAAACTCAAAAAGCAATCAGACTAATAATTCAACGAGATTTCTTTCTTTGATAATTGTACTGCAGCTATATATGCACTAGGTGCACAGGGTCTGTGCAAGGCTATTTCATTAATATATAAAGCTGTGTCATACTCAGTGTGAAAATTACTTTTTTTCAGTTTTAAAGAGTCACCACGTTCGCAAAACACCCACAGAAGCCACTGCTGCTGAGCTCCTGTGTAAAGAAAGTTCTGTCATTCAAAGTAAGGGCTTCAGAAACAGGAGAAAAAGTGCTAAAGAAAATGGACAAGAAAACACCACCTTGGTAATTGGTTTTTTCCCATTTTATTTTCCTGGGTTGTTTAAAAGTTTATTTGGAATGTGTATTGATGCAAATACATAAATGAATGAAGTAGGAGACTTTGGTTTGCTCTGAGATTGCTGTTTGACTTGATTAATACTCTGGACAGGGACATTTACATATTTTTGTCTTCCTAACCTACTTGAAAAAGACATTTGCATAAAGAACCTGAACTTATAGATGATATTTCCATATTACAGTCTGTTACTGAAACTAGGCTTGAAAAGTTGTCTGTCCTGGTTGTTTCATGAGGCTGTCTAACTATTTGTAGGGGTTTTATTTTTTTAGTGGTGAGATTATGTCTTGGGATACATAAGGCATCACTCAGCTTGGGGTGATTGTTCTGTGTGTGTGACTGTTTGGCTTCTCACCTGCTTGATGCTGAACAGAATGTTGGATAATACAGAATGTGAGATCAAACTGTTAATGTTTTGATCTGTCAGATGCATGATAATTGTTTCTTTTGACACATTCCATTACTGATATCAATATAATAAACTACTTGTGTATTTTTGCATAGAGGCCACCAATTCATATGACAGAGTGTTTCTATCAGCCCTTCCTGCTATGGTTTAAATAATTACAAGTGAGGGTTTTTTAAGTAGCCTACTGTTATAAATAACTTTATTTCTGTTCTCCTGTCAGCAGGAAACTACTGGGAGTACTCAGCTTACAGATACCAGGGTCAAAAGGTGTCGCCTCAGAAACAACCCCCAGAAATGTGACTCTCAGAAAGGGGTTTATGTGGAGTTGGGTAAGATCTGTTGTAGATCCACACTAGTTGATCTTATGTAAAATGCAGTAGCAGCTGTGTCATGTATAAATTTAGAAATTAGACACTAACTTTTAGCTAAATAACTCCTGGTAGCTCTCTGTTACCAGTCACTGTATTTAAACAGAATTTTATGCTGGAGCCATGTTGATATTTCTACACAGAAATCATTATAATTAGGTGAAATACTTTAAGATTGAACTTGATTTCATCTGATAAAAGTTGAAAGCATCTACCTCTAGAAAGAACTAGGCCTGCATGTGATGATAAACACTGACTCCAGCAAGTCACCTTTCTCTGAATCATTCCAACCAGAGTAACAGCTGATTTGTTTTCAGGTTCTGAATCATCTGAAGAGTTTTTTAAACAGGCAAGCAAAACTGGGTAAGTGAAGGTGATTAAGGAATTCATATCTTCTGAAGACAATAGTTCAGTGTTCTCATTGCTATGTTTTAGCTCCTTGGCATAGGACTGGTAGAATTCTTAAACTGGCAAATGATTTTCAACTTCGAGGGCATTGGGGTAGAATGGGTAGCTGAATTTTAACCCTTTGTGGTATTATGTGCTTTAAATGGTTTTTCTAAATGTTTTGTTGCTTATGTAGACATTAGTCCTTCAACAGAAAAGTAGGTACTGTGCTTTAGAAAGTAAGTGTTAAATTCAGGAATGTGAGAGGGGATCTCTTAAAGATGTGGCCTGAAACTCTGAAGGGATCTGGTTGTGGTGAATATCAGTTATGCAGCCTGACTTCCCCAGGAACTATTTCAGAGAGCAAAAAGGTAAAAATAAGTATAATCTTCTATCTGTTGTGGCTTTCTCTGTAGTAAAAGATTTCCCTTCCCAACAGGTTTAAAGACAAAGCTGCAGTTCAGATTTCTTCTCAAGAAAAGCTGGAAGAACTTGGGAGTGTTGAGAAGGGGAATGAAAATTCCTGCAGTGCACAGCCTGACAAGCTGTGTGCCAAAGAAATAACACTACCAAATGTCATAGGTGTGTCTGTTATTTTGGTCACAAAGATGATTTAAGCTTGAAAGAAGCACCACAAGTTAATATTTTTATTTCACATTATTACATATATCTAGATAGATAGATATAAACATAGTTGCAGTCTTGTATGTTGTAGGTATGCTTATGCCTACATGACACTGTAATACAAGACTGTTCTGGTTGAGTAGATACTAAAAATGTGCATATTTTGTGCACAGGAACAGAAAGGAAAAAAGTAACTTGATCAAAATGCAAAATTTAATTGTTCTCTGTAGGCCATATTATCCCTTATAGTACAAACAGAGAGCACTGTCTGGTAATTCATGTAGGAAGTTAGAACATATGTAATATCTTTCTGCTTTTCTCTAGAGGGAGGTTTGTGCAGTGTAATATTCTGGTTTGGGGGGAAATAGGAACAGTTCTTTTAAAACAAAGTACCCATCAAGCTTGTTGTTGTGATTGTGTGTGTAAAATAGGGCTTAATAATTTATATTTCTTATAAATCTAACAGGTGAAAGTGATTTCTTGAAGGAAGGCTTGAGCAAGAAAAGCACTCAGAGAGCTGCTGATTGTGCCAAACCTGACCAAGTGAATATGACTGAATGCCAGAGTTCCCCTTTAAATGTTCTTGCTGCAGATCTACCTCCAGAGCAGTGTGACAGAATAGGTGATTCCAGTCCCACAGTGACCAGGGGCACATCATTCTTCAAGAACTCAGAAGAAACAGATGAAGAGCAAACTCAGTACAAGAGTAAAAACAAAGAGTTTGACTTAAAAGGTAGTTCAGGGAGCAGGCTGGATAAAAGCAAGGAAATGGATACTGTTTTACCAAGTGAGGAAGCTGTGGAGGTGTGTGAACCTGAGAATGACTCTGACTCTTTCCATGACAAAGAACTTCCTCAGGAGAAGCTACTTCAGCCAGAGAAGACACTTCCCTCTGCCACCTTGGATCAGGTCTCCAGGAAGAGACTGAAGAGAAGCATTCAGAAAGTCAATGAGTGGTTTTCAAAAAGTAATGAGATTCTGTCTTCCAATTCTTCCCTGGATGATTCTGTTGGAGGAACTGATGTTTCAGGTGAAGGAGATGCATGTTCATCAGATAAAGAATCCTGCATTTCAGAAAATACTGACCCTATGGTAGATTCCATGGAAATTGCAGTGGTTGAAAGAAACAAGAGATGGTCAAAACAAACAGCAGATAGCATCAAAGACAAGATATTTGGAAAAACCTACAGAAGAGAGAGGAAATCAAATCTCCCTTCTACCTCGAGAGACATTTTATCTACTACAAAAAAGAAAGATGTGGCTGCTGATAAGTGCTTGAACAATTCCAGCAGGGACAGATCCAAACGAAAAAGGAAGACTGCCTGTGTCCTGCAACCTGAGGATTTCATCAAGAAAAAAGATACAGAAGAGGCAGGTGGAGGCCCTGAAAGTGTTAGCAGATGCCTTGGAGATGCTGAAAAGAAAAGATGTGATGGAAGTGTTGCTGTTAATGAGAGTCACCTCTCTCAGAAGAGAGTGGATAATACACTAACAGGACATGAGGAAGGAGGAGGGGCCACATGGAAAAAAGCTACTGGAAAGGTGACTAGCAAACACTGTGATGAGGAGCTAAAAATGTGTATCAGTGATCAGAAAAGCACTAAAAAAAGTTCTGCAGCAAAAAGATGCAGGCGTTCCACTAGAACCATGTGTGCTCTGCAGTTAGCAGTGGATAGAAACTCTGTTTCCCCTGATCCAACTGAGCCACAGATTGATAGCTATCCAAGCAGTGGAGAGCCCAGGAGAGCTGATCCTGAGCAGAACCAAGTCAGGCGCAGCAGGAGGCTTCAGTTACTTTCTGAAGAAATGAAAGAAATGACCAAAGAAACAGGAAAAGGAGCAATGGCAAAGGGACCACGAAAGAATGGCAGTGATCCTGGAGGATCTGTCTTTGGAGACCAAAAGAATGTGGCAGCTCAGGCTGCTGAATGCCAAGACCTGTGTGAGCCTCAGGAGATGTTGAGTTCTGAGGCAGTCACTAATCTGAAGGGAGGTGATCTGGAAGCAAATGAAATGCAGGTTAGTCTAAAGAGTTTATGTGACACTGCAGAAACTGGAAGAAGTCTCTTCAATCCTGCATCTTCATGTCAGCCTCCAAACTGTGGTTCCTTTACACCTTATGCAGGTTCTCAAGACAGTGAAATACAAGGTAGCCCTCTCCTCCTACAGCCTCCTTCAGTGCCTGCTGTGCAAACTGCTTCCCATCAGAGTGAAGAGGTGACAGAATCACTTACTGCCTTTCCACAGGAATGTGGCCATGATTCACTGAGTGTTCCAGGGCACTTCAGAACTGAGAAGTTGCCCGTGGCTGAAACTGTTTCAGAATCAACCAAAGAAGCAGAAGACAGTGAATTAGACACGCAGTACCTGCGAAATATATTCAGGCATTCAAAACGTTTGTCCTTCAGCCTTTCTCGGGCTCCCAGGCAGACCTGTGCAGTAGAAGATCCTGATTCTGAAACTTTAAATCCATCACGTGCTGCTCAGGTAGAAAATAAGTACAGCAAACATGTACAACCAGAAAACCTGCAAGAGGAGAGAGCAGCTGCTGAAAGCTTGAGGAGGGTTTGTGAGAAAGAGAAGCTTAAGGCCTGTGAGTCTACCTGTGTTGATGATGTGACTTGCTTTGCTGTCAGCACAGGAGAACACAGACATGCTGTTTCTCAAGCTGCAAAGAAAGGGATTCTGACACCAGTGAGAACGGGGACTGCTGGGACTGAGGCCAAAAACCAATCACTAAAAGGCAAGCAGGGCAATGAAAAGCCTGTGTCAACTGACATAGGGATAGAAAGTGAGTTGAGACAGAATCAAATCAGAAGTAATAGAAGCCAAAGTGGTCAGAATAACATAGAAGAGCATGATTCCAAACAAACCAACGAGATAGGCTTCACTTCAGAAAGCAGTCTGGAAGGAAAGACCAAAGTTGTTGATGACAAAGAACCAAGTCTACATTTTCAATCTGGATCAATGATTTGTCCTGCAAGTTCTCAGCAAAGTCCTGCTGAAGTTATTAGGAAAAAAAATAGTGAAAGAAAACGAATAAAGGGGAATGAAGACCAAGCAACCCAAAGTGCTGGCACAGCAATGCCTGAGGGTTTAGCTGCAGAGGCTCTTAGAGGGAACAGTGGTTTTACAGGTTTGTCTGAAACCCCTGATGGCTTACTGTGCTCTGATGCTGATGTTGAAGAGAACACCAGCTTTTCTGAAACTGATAGGAGAGAGAAATCTGCAGTGTTTGCCAAAGGAAGCGACAATGCCCTGGAAAAAGAACCACACAACAGAAATGTTGGTTCTAAGCCAAGATCTCGAGGTGCTCAAAAGTCTCGAAGACGAGCGCGGAAACTGCCATCTTCAGATGAAGAATCCTGTGAGGATGAAGATCTGCCATGTTTTCAGACATTAGTATTTGGCAAATCAGTAAGCACACCTTTGCAGGCTGATAAACAAGTGACACCTGTGACAGAGTCTTCAGCCAGTCCCAACACATCACCTCACAGCGGAAGTAATGGTGACAATATTATGCAGAAAATGCCTGAAGTTGCCCCAGGCAGTGTGTGTGTTTCACCAAGCCAGGAGTCAGAATGCTCTGTCAACTTATTTTCTTCCCAGTCCATGTCTGAAGAATCAGTTCATGGAGCACAAGAGCTGAAGAAACTTTTGCTGCAAATTGATGAATCCAAACAAGTGACCGGCGTGAATGAGAGTAAAGAAACTTCTCAGAGCTGTAATGGAAGGCTGAAGAGGACCAACACTAGCTTCAGAGATGAATGCCAAGAAGACCCAGACATGGGAGCAAACCTAGGTACAAACCCAGATTTTCATCTTTGCAGCTGTGTTAGTGATGTCATTACACACGGGTTTTTGGTGTTTGCATGGGAACTTTGTTCTGTATTTATGAGGTGCTTGCTCTCCAAAGGAATGTATCGGCCCTAAACAATCAAACAAAAAACCCTCAGTGGCTTATTTCCTGAAAACTATGTTCTTCCAGTCTTCTTTGTTCAGAGCACAAATGAATAGACTGGACACTAGAGGCTGTCTGATGGGACATTCATTTTTGAGGGATATTGCAATGTGATACTTGCATTGTCAGCAAAATTTCATACAGCCCACCTAAGCTTTTCACCCACATGAGATGTTTGTTGAAATTGGCTGTAGAATTTTGTGGCAAATATTATGACATTTTTATGGCTTTCATAAACGTTTAGGACTCTTTTATCACTGTTGACACAGAGTTCTGTTTACTTTGCCATGTGTTTCACATGGTATTCTTTGAAATGTTCACTTAAAGTAAATCTGTGCTTCTCATTTCAATATTTTCAAAACTTGTCACTTTAGCATTATAGTTAGTAGTTGTCTAAAAGATCTGCATAGTAAGAGATTATATATAATGTTTGGTTAGTTGTATCTTGGTGGTTTGTTTTTTTTCTTTAACTCAGATTTTTTTTTTCCACCTTCTTCAAGGCGAAGCATCTGGATATGACAGTGAAACAAGTATTGTAGAAGATTCATGTGGACCATTCTCTCAGGGTGAAATCCTTACTACACAGGTCAGTGAGTTTATACACTAAGTGCTAGAAGTAGCTTGCATTGTTTTTTTTATTGTTTTTTTTTTTTATTTTGGTTTGGTTTGATTTTTTTTAATTTTTTTTTTTGCTTTGGGATTTTTTTTTTTGTCCTGTGTGACTTCAAGATAAGTCTCATGCTAAATCTCTTTCCAGCATTATCAGCTCTGTGAGTTTTATGTATGTCAGAGAAGAGAGAACTTAATTTTATGCTTTCTGAGTTATTCTTCTTTTTACTGCATCAGTGTAAAATGTGATCAACTGGCAGGATGTTGCTTCCTGATGTGGCTTCATGGATACAGATTCTAGGATGTGCCTGGGTTGAATGGATTTGTGGTAGTACAGATTGGTGGGGAGTTTTGGCTTGTGGTGTGGCAGTGGTTTTCTGTTTGATTGGGGTTTTTTATGGGTTCAGTAACAAAGAAGTTCCACATGGTGCCAGTGCTGGAGCTGTAAATGGAATATTCAGTTCTGTGGAAACTGCTTTATCATGTAGGGTGAAGGTTTTGGGTTTTTAAAAGGATCCTTTGAAGCCCTGAACTGTTCTTATGAGGAGCTGCCTATGGCATATTTTTAAACATTTAATGTAATTTTTGAGAGGGAAGATAAGGAAAAGTAATATAAAATATTTTAGTCCTTTAAATGGTCTTTGAGGCTCTTAATAATCGTGGAAAGTGCAGAGGCTCAGTACTTGATGTTCATTATTAAATTTTAAATTAAGTTACTAATGCAGTTTGAACAAAATTACTTAAATTTGTGCATAAGTTCTATATTTTTTTTCTCACTGATTAAACTCTGAGTGATCTAAACTGAAATAATGTGACTGGCAAAATGAGTGTGTGGTTGGTTGGGTGTTTTTGCTTCTGACAGTGGGGTGTGTGCACTATTTGTAACAGTAAAAGCACCACAGTCACCTTTTGAACATGTGGCAAAAAAGTGATTCCAAACAATTTTGCTGCTCCTGATTTCCAAGCACTTGTTAAATCCTGAGTTTGTTGGCACTCCTGTGTCTCCTTTGCAGCAGAAGAATGCTATGCAAAATAGCCTGAAAAAACTTCAGCAAGAAATGGCTGTGCTTGAAGCAGCACTGAAGCAACAAGGGAGCCAGGCCTGTGAATTTTTGCCTATCCACAGTGAACTGCCACATCCCAGCAGTGAAAGAACATTGGAAATGGAACAAACGAGACAAGAAAAAGAAAGGTCAGTGTCTTGGGTCTGTTTGGGGGTTTTTTTGCTTTGTTTTTATTTCTAAACTTCTATTAAAAAAAATTTAAAATCTTGAAATAAATACTTCTGAGCAATTACAGTACCTTTGCTGTTGATACATGACTCTGATACAAAGGTATTAAAATCAATTTTCCTTTCTCAAGGTCTCCAGAATTGTTGCTTCCATCTTCTGAATCCTGTTTGTTAAAGAGACCAGATCTGGAGAAAGGCCTTGAGTGTGACAGTGTTCTAAAGAACAAACCTCCTTGTGAAAAGACAAAACCTGTGCAGGAGGCAGTGCAAGAATACAGGCAGTGTCAGCTTGAAACAGGTAACATTTAAGAGGCAGCCAACACATTTTGAATTCTGGTGGGTTTTTCCCCTGCTCTTCTCATGTTTTTACATACCAGCAAGATATACATCATCTTCTTGTAAATCAAGGATCTTAATTTATATGTTCCTGGTCAATTTGAAAAGATGTTACTACTTGTTTGGTAGCCCAGCTGTATGGGGTGGGACAACATTTTGACACTAATAGGAGTTTTTCTGTCTCACTTCTAAATTCATTAGTTTATGACTAATACACTACTGGAAGTTTCACAGGTATTTTAGTGCCTTCACTGTAAATCAGGAAAAAGTAATGATAGAGGCAAAGGTGAAGTAATAAACACATAAGGAAGGGAAGTAACTGCAGAACTTAAACCTAAAAGGTAGAGAGAGCAACAGCCTTCTACCATGACTACAAGAAAGATGAAATTTTCTCAAGGAGTAATTTCTCTTTTCCTTCAGAAAATGCAGAGGAGCAGAAATCTGGGACCAGGCAAAACAGTGCATCTGTCTCATCAAATCTCTCTGGAAATGTGACCAAGAATCCAAATAACTCTTCCTCCTCTATAAGGCTTCTTAACCCTCAAACTCCTGAAGCCACAAATGGGTCTGTTGTAGCTCAGAACACCAATAAAAGCTGTGGTCCAGGACACAGACTGAAGAAAAGTGGCTGTTTTCCTGGACCTGTCCTGCACAATGCAGCTGGGAAAGAAAATGCTCCAAGTCCAGTTGTGACTAAGAGGAAAGAAATGTCAATTGTGGCCTCAGGTCTGAATCACAGTGAACATGTAAGTAAATTTCAGGAGTTTGAGATCACTGATTAATGATTCCTGATTACCACTATAGTCCTCAGAAGTGAGAGCTCTAAGTATGATAGAAACTAATCTTGTGGGAGCTGCAGATGAGTAACAGAGCAACTCAGGTCAAACTCCTTCGCTCCTAACAATGTGAAGGATGCTGCCTGTAATGGCACTGTTAAGGTTAGTGACATTTGAGCTTTTTAAATGACCCCTAATGTCTAAGGGAAAAACACACTGTTCCAAAGCCAGAGGACTTCCAGACAGCCTTGGGCCTGGGCAAGAGGCTGTTTGAGTGGTTGGTTCACTTCGGGAGGATTTCTGTAAGTAGTAGTTCTGAGTTGCTAATAAACCTGTTTCTGCACTCAGTTTCCAAGAGGATTTGGCTTTTTTTAATAAACAACATACCAACAGCTGTGCTTTACTTTAATCTGCTGAATAGTGCCAAAATTATTGACTTTTAAGGAAATGTACATTCTGTGTGCCAACACAAATAAAACTGTTACTTTAAAGGGACTGTGCTATTATGTTGTGGTCCTGCAAACTGGGGCTGTTGGGTTTAAACCTGTTTTGCTACCTATTAATTTTTTAAACTGTTTTTCAGTTGGTGGTCCAGAAGTTTGCAAGAAAAACTCAGAGCACTTTTTCTAATCACATTACTGAAGGAACAACCCATGTCATCATGAAAACAGGTTTGTTGGGATCTATGTGGCCAAATCCTATATTGACAGACCATATAGAATTTTACCTTTAACCAACAAGCAGACAGATCAGCAATAAATTTGAATAAGTTTAAGGAGAAGGTGTTGATTGTTCATCATAAATTTTAAGCTTGGGAATCTTTCTTACTGGGTTTCACAGAATCAGAGTGGGGGTGCATTTTTCCTTGTGATTCACACAGGAATATTTGATATTTGTTTCTCTAGCTGTTTAGTCATAATTTTCAGGTGTTTATAGCACATTAGTGTGAAGTAGTTCATAACCAACCAAAATGAAATGAAGGTGGTTCCCAAAGAAATCATGCTTTTTCTTGCCCCTTCTCTCTATTAAATAACTAAAAAATGGTTCACAAGTGGTACATGTGATTAGTTTCTGCTAGTTCCCTTCAGTTCACTAAAATCAGCACACTAGAATTTTGGAATCTTTCTACAGTTTTGATACTTTGTTGCTGAACTTAGCAAAGAAACTTTTGGTTTTAGGCACAAATAACCTGAGCTGGGGTTTTTTTTTGCTAATGGAAGAACTTAGAGATGTTACTCTTGTTTTGTCTGCAGACAAGGAGCTGGTGTGTGAACGGACACTGAAGTACTTCCTGGGCATTGCAGGAGGAAAATGGGTGGTTAGTTATCAGTGTAGGTATAACTTGTCTTTGCCCTTCTACCACAAATGTCATCTTCACTTCTTACAGTAAGGAGAAAGGACCTCTTCGTGTCTTGGAGTCTGATGTTCTGCAGTGTTCCTTCTAAATACTTAAAAATAAATTAAAATTAAAACCCCCAAACAAACAGCAACATTAAAATTCTTTAATTTTCTGAGTTCAAATAACCACATTGCTCCCCACCCTGGTAAAAGTCTTTTTTCCCCCCCTCTTAATTTAAATCTTTGAGATGCATGGCATCAATTAGTGTAAAATTAATATTATTTATAAAAGGTAAATAAATTTTTAAAGTTTCTTTCAGCATCATACATACTTTGTACTAAAGTATTCCTTTAGTACAAATACTTTCAATTTAATATAGCAATGAAGTCAGGCTACTGGCAGTGGAAGAACAATTTTGCTGGATGAAATGACTTGTGCTCTGATATTTTTTTTATTATTTAGGGGTAATTCAGTCTCTTAAAGAAGAAAGGATCCTGGATGAGGTAGGTCTTTTGTCTTGGGTGAAATGTCAAATGGGTAAGTAAAGCTGTTACACTGATGGATTTAGCAGTAATCCCAGATACTGTCTAAACATTTCATATATGGAACTCTGGTCTGAAATCTAGGGTTCTAGTTTTACCAAATGCTAGGAGCAAAAGCCACACTAATACTTCATGTTCATTGTTAGTGAAGGCACCAAGTCCCTATTGTTTTGTTAACAGGTTGTAGACATATATTCTTTTTTATAAACTTTCCTACTGATATTGATACATTATGGCATAGAGCAAAAGATTTCCTTTGCCTAAGGAAATACTATGTACTGATAATTTCTATCAAATGAGACTTTATTGATCAGTTAATTATAATCATGGAACATGCTGCTTCTTTTAATCCAGTTTGCTAGACTACCATACAGTTTGACTATAATTTGTTTCTTTTAAAATTGCCTGATGGTGCAGAGGTTTCTTTGCTGCTCTCCAGCATTTCTCTTGAAAAGCCTTTTAATTAGTTTTCTGCACACACATATTTGTGGCTTGTCAGATTTCAGAACTGACATCTTTCTGGTTTGATGCAGAACTGATAGGAAAGTGTTCTCAGTCTCTTAACTTCTGATTGCTTGTGTATGTTGTGTTCCAGGAGGACTTTGAAGTTAGAGGAGATGTAATCAATGGGAGAAACCACCAGGGTCCTAAGAGGGCTAGACAGGCTCAGACTGAAAAGGTATGAGCATGTCAGGGGTGCAAACTCTGTCCTGCTGAGACTGTTCCAGATCTGTGGCTGTGCCAGCTGAATATCTGCAGCTTCTTCTCATTTCTCTGCTCTTCTGTATATACAAAGTTGTACAAATTAAGCAGTCTCATACATGAAGGGGGAGCTCTGCAGAAGAACAGACAAGTTCAAGTGACTCACTGTGCCTGGAGTGAATGCTGTCTTTTTATAACATGGCATGGGATTGAGGGTCCTGGATAATATTCTCCTGGTTTGTAGGCTACAAAGACCTTGGGATGCACTTTGTGAAAACAGTGATAACTTGGTAACAAGCCCTGGAAGTGCAGTGAAACCAGCATATTAAGTATTGACCTTTAAAAACCCCATATGTACTCTGTAATATGTGCCTTTCTTTTCAGATCTTTAAAGACTTTGAGATCTGTTGCTATGGACCTTTCACTGATATGACTACAGGTGGGTCCTTTTAGTGGAATTAAATGAATTCTTAGCAAGGAAAATCATTAGTGTCGTGCTGTCTGGTAATGTTTAGATGCTCTTAAATACTTGTATTTGAGCATTTTTTTCTTCTGTCTTAATAAATGGTTCCTAAGTATCCTTCTTCTAGCAGTTGCCAGTCCTCTGTGTAACCTTCTATCTGTAGGAGCAGGTATTAAAAGTTGAAACACAACAAAACCAGAAGTTTATATGCAAAGAAAAAGCTGTGCACCATAACTTTACCTTGTTATTTTGAAATTTAACAAACTATATTAAATGTTTTGAAAACTTAAGCTAAGATTTTTCCACTTCAAATATTTGTACCTAACTCCCCATTTTTGTGGCTTATTTATCAGATGTTTTCTGTTTTATCCAATAATTTTATTTTTGACTGGGTGAAATACCCTCACATCTCTTGACATTTACAGTAATTGCTACAGAGGATACAGTGCTTTCACCTGCTGCAGTGATAGTCAGTTGTGGCTCTTGAGAGACTTATTTATCTTCTTCACTGTCAGTTCAACAAATTGGTGGAAATTAAGTACTTTGACTACTTTAGTTTAATGAGAACTAATCACAGTTCTAACTCCTGGTTTTTAATTCTCATTTCGTGTCTTGCATTTCTTGTCTCTTATGAAAAGGGGAAATAAACTGTGACTTTAAACTTTGGGCATGTGCTCCTTTGCTTTTTCAGTTTTTTATTTTGTGTAGACCTGACTAGAGGGTGAGGGGAGATGGAGCTGATGCTCCTCAGCAGGTTTGAAAATGAAAGGACTTAACATTCTACCAAGGCTAAACATCCCTTCCAGATTGTGGTAGTTTGTATCTTGGAGCAAATGCACGAGGGCTCAGGGAAATAGTATGAATTTCAACCTGATCTAAACCACTGAAGTAACAGACTGTTCATCTGATTTCTTCAGAACATCTGGAGTCTATGGTGGAGCTTTGTGGTGCCTCTGTGGTGAAGCAGCTTCATCTGTTCACACACACCCCTGTAAGTGTTCCTGAGTGTTACCCTTCCACAGTCACATCATGTTCTCAGATCAGCACTGAGCCTCACTTTCTGTCCCAAAAAGCCCTTAGTGCCTGAATGTAGTCATAGCATTCCTGGAGAGAAACCACAGAAGAATCTTAAGTGCTAATGTCCTTCTCTCTCTACTACTTCTTAAATTCCTCTCTGAGGTGATGCTCTGAAGCAGAGTTAGCTCAATTATTGCTCTCTGCAGATAGATATGAGAATCATTCAAGGACAGACAGATAACAGTAGCATTTTTAATTTTTTTTATAGAACTCTACTGCTGTTGTGGTTGTGCAACCAGATGCTTGGAAGGAAAACACAGATTATGGAGGTAAAGTGACACTGTCACGGGCTGTTTTCTGGTACACACTCAGTGCTTTTGTCACCTCTGTCATTTTAATAGCTAAATATCAGAGAGGTTTGTAGAGGAATCAAAATCCTGCTGCATCTGGAGATGGAGGTAAGTCTTAAAAGAAAAATCTGGAAGCACAAGGTATATTGTCTCGAGAATCAGCAATAGAATCTTAAAACCTACTGTGGCAGGTGAATGCTGTTGGCTCAGTTGTCCCCTGTGTATCATCAGCTTTACAGAAACTTTTCTGATTAGATTGTTTTTGAAAGGTGGGGAAGGGTATCCTTGGAGGACCAGTGAGACCTAGGAGAAAGCCTCAGATGGAACAAGATTGTCTTGGTCTGGAAACAATGTCTTTCTACAAAGCCTTAACTGATATAATTTTGCCTTTTTTCTTTTAACAAATGCTCTGGAGAAACCACGAGACTTTGAAAGTCCAGGTGTTCCAGACTGACTTACTTTTAAATGGGATAGTGGGAGATGCAGAATGAAAGGGAGCTAGTTAGTTGACAGTGAAGTTGAACAAAAAAGTGAAGCAGGAGGATGATGTAAAAAACAAACAAACAAAACAAAACAAACAAACAAAAAAACCCCAAAACCAGCTGTTTCCATGGGACTGAAAAAATGAGAAAACAAAAAGATCCTGGAATGGGAAAGAACAGTTGCCACCCAGCCCTTCTCTTTGGAGCAGCAGTATTACCTGCATTGTTAAAGGGAATAGCAGTGCCACATCACTGTTTCCAGGCTTTTGTGTTTTTTTACCAAGGCTTTTAAAATGTTACACAGAAAGCAAATAGCTTAATCTGAAAGACATTGGTAGTCAGTCTCACCTTAAACTTGCTTTGACTCCTTGATAAGTGGTGTTTGTGTGTTTGTCTTCCAGCAATTCAGCAGCAGAACAACATTGCCATGGTGACAAGGGAGTGGGTCTTGGACAGCGTGGCTTGCTATGAGTGCCAGAAGTTTGATGCTTACCTTGTGTTCTGAGGGTCAACAGCAGCTCTTTGGCCATTGCTCAGCAATTCTGATCAGTGCTGGTAGTTTGAAATTATTTTAAGGACTGAGAATTTTTGAGACACGCAGAGACAGTGTGTGTCTACTGTTCTTGTTCAGAGCAAACTAATAGATTTTTATTAATAATAAAATTGCTTATATAATGTTGCCATCTGCAGATAGAATTAGCCACTGTTCTTTAAAGATTTATATTAATATAAAGCACTATTTTGAAATTATAAATGTTAAACAAATTTTAAAAGTTGGAAAATGTAGAATATGACCTCCTCAGAGAAATGGTGATGTGTTATTTGCCACTGCAGCCAGTTTCTGTTTATATACTTGTGGCCAGTTTGGAGACAGTTAAAAGAGGGATATTGGGCTCAGGGCTTGAATTAAAATGTACTTGCACTCTGGAGTAACCCCCATGTTTTCATTTTGTTTAAATACAAACTCTGAATACCATTTGTGATTACTAATGTTGAAAACATCACAAACAGCTCTCTTGTTGTATATCAAAGTGCCAACTCACCCTTAACCAGAAACATTCACATACAGCCCCCAGAAAGCCAGTGACTGAGTCTCAACAGAAACCTCTCCTCAAAACCACGAGCCCATACCAGTGTTGTCCATCTGATTTCTGGCAGGTGTCTGTGGCACTGTGAAGAGTTAATGAACAGATGCACTTTAGTATCCCAGTGACCCATAATAAGCCCAATAAGAATCTGCTTCTAATAGTCCCTGTGTGCAAAATGAGGCTGTAAAGAAATTGCTTTTTATGGAAGAAAATATGTTGCTTCTTTCTGTTGCCAAGCAATTCAACTTCATACCTAATTTTGTACTTTGAGAACAGAAAGAAAACCTGTTCTCATGCAGTGGTTGTTTAAAAAAAAGTGTCTAAGTTCAGAAAAGTGTTTAGTGCTCAGATGGTGATGTCTTGGAAAGTTACAAAAGTATGTTTGTAAATATTGGAATACTCAAAGGAAATAAAATTATTTTGGCAAGTATCTCACTTAGTTGTTTTGCTTTCCTTATGTGAAACAGTCTCTCAGTCTCTGCACTGAGGCAGGTGTGAAAAAACACCTGAAGTCCAACCTCCTGAAATGGGCAAGGAAGTGGAAACTTACTGGAGACCAGAAATGTAAATGAGAATTTCAGGACTGGAAACAAAATTGTAATTCCTACTCACCCTGATAAGTAACTGTGTTATCAAGTGTCTTGCAGCTGCCAAGTGCAGGTGGTCTGATCAGACATTGCTGTTTTCTTCTGTGTGACAATATTCCATACCTGAGGCTGTCCAGCACAGCCTCACCTTCAGAATGATGCTCCTCTTATCTCTGGAGTCCAGGCTGGTGGTTGGTTTTTATAATCTACATTTCAAAGGGTAGCTGGGGGCAACGACTGGCCAGTTAGATGTGAGGAAAAGGCCAAGCCAAGGCTGTTTTGCTTCTGCCATGGTGAAATTGTCCCCCTGATCTTGATGCAAAAGTCCTTTCTAGCAGGTAAGGTACTAACTCCAGCTGGATAATTGTCTGTAGGAATGACACCCATGACACTGCCCTTCCTCCTCGGAGGTGACTAGATCTGTGAAAATCATTCCTACAAAGTAAGTGAACTTCTGTAGTGATTTCCATCTCGTGTAAGATGTGGATGAAGGTGAAATGACTTGACCAAACACACAGCTAAAGCAAGGATATGCTTCCAAAGAATTAGGCAGTTTAAGGGGAGCTGATGTGACCTCCATATGGAATCCATATGGACTTCTCTGGCTGCACTTCCAGCTTCAGTAATGAAGCCCCAGCACGTGGAGTTCCATGGCACTGAAATGCCATATTACAGGTGAGGACCAAGCTCCATTTCCTCCCTGTTTGCTTCTGTGCCAGAGCAGCTTTGTGACATTTCCCAAGGCAGGAAGCCTGAGGTCAATGCAGTTTTCAGGTGTAGCTGCTGTGCCTGTTACCTGAGAGGTGAGGAGGGCAGGACCACACATCATTAATGACCCAGACACCAGCTCAAGAGGCTGCACACAACCTGCCCTCTCAGCAGCAAGTGCTTGTGATCCTGTTCACTGGAGGGAAGGAAGAAACAAAGGAGAGGTTGGTGCCTGCTCTAAGTTTGCCTGAGGCTTTGCCAGCAGGTAAGTACCACATTTGTATTTAAAGCTGCTTTGTAAGTCAGCAGGTGGTTTTCTCCATGTGGCTGCATCAGGGTGAACTTGAGGAGTAGTAGCTGTGGTCCAGTTGCAGGAGGAATCTGGTGGGCACTGGACAGTGTCTGTTTGCCAGAGCAACTGCTCCTTCCCTGTGAAAGGAGGCTGGCAAGGGCTGGACTGTGGCATGGGATGGTAGGGACCTGTTCAACAAAGGGATCTTTTCCAACAACTTTAATCTGCTGCCTTTTCTGTGGGTGCCTTAAATGGGACATAGTGTTCCTTTTAAATCCTGTTAAATTGTCCATATTTCAGTATCTGACCTACTCATACTGCTGATGAGCAGCAATGAGTACTTGTACAGCTTTCTGCTGAAGTACTTTACCTTTAAAATCCTCCCTCTGGATCCATACACAGAGTTGTTTCCTTGCAGATCTGAGGACACTTTTAAGAGAGCAGCTTATTCATGGATGCAATTAGAACTCTTGTGTGACTCATTACTGGAGTTAATGGTAAATCAAAGAAATATTCAGTGTGTTCCTATAATCGTTGTTGGTGATTTGTAGGATTGTTCTCATCTTGGGTCTGGTGTCTGTTTTATTTTGCTGATGTCATGAATAAAAACCTTGTGCATAATCCATAATAATCCCTTTTGGTAGGAAATGCCCATGAACCCTCCTGGTTCACAGGACAGAGGGTCTGAGCTGAGGCCAAGCAGCAAAGCTGCCTCCCAGCTGCTTATGAGCCTCAACTTAGACTTGAAGAGCATCAATTCTTGTTTGCTTGTTTCTTTGGTGCAAAGAGCACTTTTGCAAAGCAGTTCCTTGTTCTGCTGTGAAGCACAGACATTCCAAGCCTGTCAGGCTCTGAGCCTTTAGTGTTGAGAATGCTGGAATGATTGTATTTGGTAGGCAACAGGTACTTATCTTCACAGGTATGAGTGAGGGCATGTTCTGCAGGCTCTGTCTTATTCATGTATCCAGTGCTGCTGTAACATCTCATTTGAAAAAAAAAAAAGCTTTCAGGAGGTGATTTACTGTAAAGTTCAGACTTTCAGCAGAACATAAAGCCTCTCCCTTCCTCCTTGCCCACTGCCATCCCTGCTCAATCCCTGCAGCACTCAGCCCTTGGGGAGGTCAAAGGCCTGAGTGCAACTCAAGGCAGTCCTCTGGCCTGACATGGGCTTTGGATGTCAAGGTGACATGCCCTAACACAGTGCAGAGGAACAATTCCAGTACTGAAGTTGCTGTTGGAAGTCAAAAGGTTGCAGGAGAAACAGTTGACAGAATTTTTTGTTCTTTCTTTATGAGCTGCAAGTGTGGTCATTGCAAGCTTTGGTCTTATTGGATTTTGAGCCTCTCCTGAAGCTGGCAGAGCTGCTGCCAAGATCCTTTTCAAGCATTTACCAGGCAGGATTTGACAAAGGGCAGACTGATCCAAAGGGAATGCAGTGAATCAGCACAGCTATTTATGCTCCTGGAGGGATGCTGGGTCAGCCATTTCCCACGAGCTTTTAATTCCTTTGTACATTTTCCCCTATTCATAAGAACCTCTCCAGAAACTTTTCCTAGGAGGTATGTGGAGGCTTCCTTTCCCTCTCTGCTTACACTCTCATGTGTTTCTCATTCCTGGCTTGGAAGACTTTTTGATTCACTGAGGCTCTATTTCTGCTTAAGAAATCTCTTACAGAAAAATCATCAGTACTGAAACACCTCAAACCAGTTCAGGATTAGACAAACAGATCAAAAGTTTATACTCTAGAGGAAGAAGAGTTGGTGCCCAGAGCCTCACAATGAATCAAGTACTGATGGACTGTCACTGGAACAGAGTGTGGGTGGGGGAAAACATCAAAGAATTTTGGTCACTGTGATTATTTGTCATGGCATAGAACCAGAGTCTGTTTTTGGACTGGCAGATTGTGAACACAGGGAACTCCTGAGGCTGATTGTTCTAAGGCTGCCTTCCTGATGCTGCTCTGGGGAACTAAGTTTTTATAGCTCATGCACCTGATCCTGTCACATATTAGGATGCCCTTTTTCCTCTCCAGACTTTTGCTCCAGATTAGCAGATGAAGGAAACCTATTTTCCCTTGTCCCAGGGAGAAAATTCAGTGCTGTTCCCTATAAAGGGTGGGTGCAAACTTCAGACTGTTCATTGTATCTTGCAGAGTTCTGTACCCTTTCCTCGAGAACAGTCAAGCACGGAAATATTAATTTTAATTTTTAAATTAATAATTAATTTTAGTTTTTATATGGTCAGTAAATTTAAGAGAGGTTTGTGTGGTGAGCCCTGCACTTAATGTTTTTTCTTAAGAGTTGAAGAGAGGGGGGGAAAGGAGACTGAATTGTCTCTACCCTTAGCCAAGCAACCAGCTGTGCATCTGTGTGAGTGTGTGCTGGCAATACTAATCAAAGCCCTGCTGGCAGAGCCCTGCCCAGAAAACTGGGCTCTGAGAGCAGCTCGTTATTTTGCTGATCACCACACAGCTCTCTAAAAACCACTGACCCCTTCTTAACCCTAATGTGACTCTGGCACCCAGACTGCAGGGGTTGCAGTTTCCCCTGCCCCAGCCCCAGGGCAAGTAAAACGTTTTCTGCTGCTGTAAATGGGAACCAAGGAGCTGGGAATCTGGCTGGATGTGGAGAAAGCATACACAGGTAAACATGGGTTTATCCCTGACCTACAGAGCTTTTCTTTAACTCTCCACAGTTACAGAGGATTATAACAAAAGCAGCTCAGGTCTGTGGGGCTCCTTTCACCCAGGGAGCAGGACTGAGGCTGCCTTGGCAGCATCACAGCACAGCCCAGGAGGACTCCTGGGGGCAGCTGACTTCAACTGGGCAAGATTTCCCTTGGAAAGGCTCCCCAAGGTGTCCTGCACAGGGCTGGAAGCTTTTCTACCTACTAACAGCCACACCATGTAACTGTCTGGTGGTGGGAGCCAACCATCAGGCTCAGTTGCCATTTCAAAGCACCATGCTGGGCTTGTTCCACCACCTCCATATCAAAAAACCCAGTCAAAAAGAAGAAGGAAATTTCATCTGTGTCTTGCACATCATTGTCTTTCCTAACTGATGGCCTTTGTGCCTCCCCTTCCCACCTTTCTGTGGGGATAAATCGGGGGCCATGAATATATTCATGCAGCACAGGCAAGAGACTCAGGGAAGAGGTTCTGTTCATGGAGCCTCCCCAGGGGCTGGCATGCAGTCATCTGCCAGAATAAACATGTTTAATTACCTGCATTAATATTCAGATCATGAAGTCCTGAGCATTTGTATTTATTCGTTTATATAAATGGAACAAGCTTTACAGAGCGTGGCTGCTGCCATGCACGTTCCCTCAAGGCCCTTTCTGAGAGGAGCATTTGCCATTTTGCATATATGCATTTCAATTGATTACAATGGGTTGATTGATTAAACGAAATAAGATGATTAATTTACAGTTGTAGAAATCATCTGGGGTCAGAGTAAACACATGGAAACGTCATGTGGTTCATTTGCAGCTCAGTTTCACCTTAGTTTAGTGGTTCTTTGCCATTTCTTACCTAGGGTGTTTGAGCACTTGATTGCAACATTGGTAAAACAGAGGAAAGAACTTTATCACTTTTTCACTTGTCACTGAAAAACAAAGCAGGGCTGTTGCCAGGAGCCCCAGTGTCTCCTCTGTGCTTCTGGCCTCAGATTCACACTGAGCTGGGCAGGTCTCTCTGGTGTTATATATTTGCCATGATTTAGAGCTGGGAGCAGTGCTGGATTCTTGCATTTGCCTCTTCCCATCCACCTGCACACACAGATTGCAGCCCCACCACCTGCTCCCAGGTTTCCTTCCTCCCTCAGCACCTCCCAGAGGTCAAGCCCTGATTTCCTCTGAGCATTTAACAGGTGAAACTGGTCCTGTGCTTAATAATGGGAGTTTCACTTCCCTGTCAGAAAGCAAAGACATTTTATATTCAAACAGATGTCAGGTGTGCTGCCTCTGAGCAGCTGTAACCCCCTTCCAACACAACAGGGCCTTAATTCAGTGGTCCAGTCTGGAAAGACTTAATGCCCAACTGCAGTTCTTGAGCTTGACAGAACTGAATTGAAACAGAAGAAATGAACTCTTCAGCTGCTTTTGATTTCTTTCTATTTGATCACCCATTCTCCTTCCTTTTCCCTTGGGTCCTCTGATTGCTAATCTTACAGGTCATGGAATTTTACTAAAATAATACACCAGAAAGATGTCATTAATTATTAATAAAGGCTTTATATATTTCTTTTCAATAATTTAACTTCATTATATTCAATGCTATTACACTAAATACCAGAACAATTAGTACAGATGGGATTGCTGACAGGTAATTGTCACTGTAACATTATCTTGATTTGGAAGGTGTCCATTAATAAATACATAAAGCCCAACTTGGAATCACTATAGGGTTTTATTATAGTTCTTGCCATCTCACATATATTGATTAGTTGTCTCCCATTAGCATTTTTAGTGGAAGGACCCTTGCAGAGCTGGTGACTTGGTGCCAGAGGCACACAGAGCCTTGCAGAGCAGCTGCTGCAGAGAGATCTGGGCTGGAAGAATATCAGCAAGTCACCACTCTTGGGAGCAGAACAATTTCTGCTGAGACCCAGACTGAAGTGGTTGCTGTCCCTGGCAGTGAGCTGCTCAGCCCACCCCATGGGTAGGCAATGCTTTTTTTGGTGGGACACCTGCACTGGCAGTGTGGCTCATCAGTTTTTCTGCAGGCACTAATTAGGGGCATCAAGTCCTCCTTACTCGTCTTTCATGTGTCAGTTCCACTACTTCATCTGCTTGTTTTTGTTTCTCTCTTTCCTGTGTTGACTCATCTGCTGAGGAGAGCCCGTGGGTGCTCTGCAGCAGCTCCTCCATCCTGCCCCTGTGAGCCCAAAGTTGGCACCACAGCAAGGCAGGCCCAGTGTGGAGCTGGGAGGGAGCAGGGAGTTCACCCCACACAAGCCAGAGCCAGCTCTCACCAGGTCCTGCACTCCCAGCTGACCAAGGGGTCTCTAGGCTGGATCTGAGACCAGCAGCTGACTTTGGCTATTTGAGTCATTCTTTCAGGGAGCCTCATTCCCTCTGTTGATGATTTTCAGGGATCCAGAGCTTCCAGTCTCCCAAGCAAACCCCATCCCCAGCTGACTGTGAAGTCTCCCACTTGCAGTCAGGTCAGTTCCTGCCCTCTTCACAGGGGTTGGACCCTCCCTTGGCACATGGAGGAGGGTGGGATGAGGCAATGAGGTAATGAGGAGTGCCTTCCCTGCCTCTGTGTGGCAGAGAGTGCTGAGGTTGGGCCCATGAGTGTTTTTCCTGGCTGCAGAAACTGTCACAATCCTGCACTGTGGGATCCAGTGGGAGCCCCCAAATGCCACCACTGGGTTGCCTGGTGCTTCTTAACAGAAACTCTGATGCTCAGGAGTGAGGGCTGTGGCTGCATCCCACACACCCATGGACCACTGCTTTTTTTTATCCCAAATTATCTGTCATTAACTTCAGCAGATTCTTTGGAACAGTTTTCATGATAAAAGGGGAAAATCCCAACACTTTCATTGACTACTTTTCTATCTACTCCCATATAAAAGACTCCCAAACTGCTCCCTGCAGATTCTGGCTTGGTTTGGAGGAGAAGGGACCCAACAATGGGTTTATTTCGTCTGTTCTGTGGCTGTGGCTCTCCTTTACTCCTTCAGACATTTTTCTTTTTCTTTGCCTTTTCTATTCTTCTTTTGATTTTGCTTCCTGTTTTGTCTTGTTTATTCCTCTGTAGAAAAGGATAGTGAAGGAAAGGGACTCCTTTGAAAACTCTGGTTAAATGAGCTACTGTGGGAATCCAAACACTCTTTTTTAGACAAGCAATCTAGTGGAGAAGCAAGTGCCAGAATATTAAGCTGCTTGCTGAATTGTGGCTACAGAGAACAGCCTTATAGCCCTCTGAGGAGGGGCAGAGAAGGGGATGGGGATACTCATTAGCCCAGAATTCAATCCCAGTCTGAAGCCACAAGTCCAAACCTTCAAAGGCTTCAAACAGTCAATGTCTGGGTTGTATACAAGTGTGGCAGATGCATGTTTTGGGTTCAGCCCAGCTGTGGCAGCATCTGCATTTTGGCTTTCATTATCTTCCCATGAGGTTCACGTTTCTGTGTCCAGCTCTGCTCTGGCCAGGTCTGAGTCTGGCTCTGGTCCTGCTCACTCTGGCAAAATGCACATTTTTTTTTGGCGGCTACACATTTTTGATTTTTCACCTTTTTTTGGCTGTTCTAGAAGCAGCTGGGCACAAATTACTTTCATTCCAGCATCATTATTTTCATACCGTGGGTTTCCAGCTAGTTAGAGCTGTGCTGAGGGGGGGGCAGGGGCTGGGTAGCAATGGCATTTCCCTGCAGTACAGAAAATAAACAGATTCACAAAATCAGAACAAGAAGCTTTCAGGATCCCCGTCGGTTTTGTGTAACCCCAAACACCAGCTGCTTTTCTGGCACTGCAGCTTCACCTAAAGTGCTGAGTGCTGAATGTGCATGGGAGATGTCACTTGGGCATGGAAAGCAGAAGGAAGACCCTGGAGAATGCAGCTGCCTCTTCAGAGAGGCAATTTGGAGTTTCATGTCCTGGTTCCCTTGCTGGGGGGCATCTTGTGGGAGTGGGCATTGAAAATTCCCCTCAGGATAGATCCTGGGAACTAAGGATTTGCTTATAGGGCAAGCTAACAAATTAATACCTGGGAGTTTAAACTAATCAGTGACTCAGGAACTGCTTTTGTAGATTAAATTCAAAAGTTTAAAAGATGATAGAACATGGTATAAGGGGATGTGCTTGCCAAATACTGCTGCTCCTTTGCAGAAAGAAGGGAGACACAGTAACTGTGTGGCACAAGGATGGTGACAACAACTGCACACAGGTTGTGAGGAGTGGGCAATGACACTCGTGTGCCACCAATTGCTACCATCCAAGCAGGGACCTGGTTTTGCTCAACGAAGTTTACAAAGGCTCTGGGAACCCTGCAGAGTGAAAAAAAAAAGCATTGTGATGCTGAGGGTTCTTCTTGGCACACTGCCTCGCTCAGTTCCTCTTCCCCTAGACTGCAGATGGGCATTTTCATGCTCTTGCAACCTGCACACAGCACAGCAGTGTCCAGTCACTGATGGAGTTTTTCTTGTTCTGGTAACTGAGCAGCTCCAATTCCCCAAAAAGCCTTCACCACGCAGCTGAAGTCTAAGACCTGGGTGCAAGAGCAGACACAAAATATTGAGTCAAAAGATGTTGCTGCAGTGAGGACAGGGGCAGCTCGTGTCAGCTCAGACTGCTGGATCAGGCACAGACAACCTGCAAATGCTCCACAGTGTTTAAGGATTAGGGATGGAGGGAGAGGTTATTTAAGGCAGGTGTTTCAGCTCCAAAATGAACACATGCAGCTAAGTCCTCTGTGTTTTTCACTGAGGGGAACTGCAAGCGTATTTCAAGACCTAGAGAGAGACATTAGAACAGAAAGAGAAGTCAGGTAGTAAGAGATTTTGAGAGGGTGCGTGGTTTGACTATTAAAAATGAACAGAGTCGAGCATTATGCATTTTCCAACGATGTTTATTTGTTTCCTGTAGCCCACAGACACAGTTGGATCTGGCAACAGAGCAGATTCTTCTTTTCCTTAAAGTGTCCACGTGACATTAAGCCCAGGCTAACACTGTTGTCAAAGGCATTTAGGGAGGGAGTGGCAGAAGCAACGGGAGGTGCTGGGAGGAGGCTGGAGAGCAAGGCATGAGGGCAGGAAGCACCTTCCATCCCACTGCCGCAGCAGAGACAGCGTGCAGATACACATAAAATCAGTTTGCTCATCTATACCAGACAAATACAGCACCATGCAACACAATCTGCAGCTGGAAGTGGGTGGAGAGCAGGATATGGGTAGTTATTGCAGTCTGCTCGCAGGGAGCAGCCTGGGGAGCAACCAGGTGGCAGCAGCTCACACACAAGCTCCCAAGAGGCATTTGCTTGCTGAAGGGAACCAGGATTTTCAGGATGCATCTACTGGGACAGACCTCTCCCTTGGAGCCAGATCCACTCTGCTGCATTTCAAATGGAGTTCAGGTATCTAAAATACCACGTAAAGAGACATCTGTCTGCTTTCTTCACAGGAGGTCAACTACCACGGTGTCTCATCAGGATAAGGTGCCTTCCCAGGGTGCTTTCCCTCCCAGCTCTGGCCCAGTCCTGCACCTTCCATGGCACCTGCTGTCCAGCCTCGCAGAGGGCAGCACCACCTCAAACATCTTTCTCTTCTAAAGAAAGATCAGAAGAACACCTCCTCCGGGTCGCAATCCCCCCTCCTCCCTCCAACCCAGGTCCCACACAGCCCTCACCCCACACCGTGTGTGCTGTACAGCTGCACAAAGGCACAGGGTTGTGGCTACAGGCTGTGGGTACAGGAAGGTGGCACACAGACAGCATCGCTCCCTTTCCCTTTGTTTCTCCCAGTCACAGACCTTCCAGCACCTCAATACTCCTCTGCCAAGTGCTTCCTTCATCCCAAGCAACCTGCACAGCAGCAGCCAACCCAGAAGTCTCCACAGTGCAGGGCAACTTGTGCACCCCCATTTGCAGCTGGGACCTTTCCTCAGCCCTAGAGACTGAGAAAAAGGCTTTGGAAAGGCAGGCTGGCTCCCGCAGCCAGCACCTCGCCTCAGCCAGTTCCTGTACAAAACGGACAACACACACACACGATTTACAGCCTGTTTTTCACATGATGGAGCAGCTCTTGGCTCGGTCTTTCCTGATCTCCGTGTCACTCAGTAAGTCTGTCCTGCCAGGCATCTGTGACACCCGCTTCAGTCCCCGTTTGGAGTTGCTGCGCTTCAAGTTCTTGTGCACCCTGTTGACCGAGGCCAGAGTGGTCACGTGGAACACGTCCCGCACGCTGTTCTCCGAGACCTTGGAGGAGCACTCTGCGTAGGCCACTGCCCCAATCTGCCGTGCCAGCGCACTGCCCTGCAGTCCAGAGAGAGCAGGAGGAAGAGGAAGCAAGGTTAAGACACGGGTGCTCTGCAAGGAGCATCCTCCCTCACGGCCGGCAACCCTGCCAGAGCACTGTGGCACCACCAGCACAGCTCTCACAGTGGTTCCTCAGCACCTGTAAACACAGTGCAAGCCTCTGTGAGAGCTCCAGAGGTGAGGGCGGCCTCCTGAGCAGACAGTGCTGCCAAGCACTGGGCCCTGGGTCACTGGCACTTTCTCATTCACACGATGCCACCCCTGCAGCTGAGACACCTGGGCAATCCCTCTCACCTGGACAGTCACCTGCTCTGTGCAGCACAGAGCCAGGCACAGCAGCCCAGGGCTCAGCCACCCCTGCACCACAGAGACCGGGTCTGTTGCCAGCCTGGAGACACCACTGGGTCCACTGGTGGCCAGCAGCAGCAGCCCCTCAGCCCTTCCAGCTCCAGCTTCCTCCCTCCCAGCAGTTTTTCCTCAACACAGAACCTGAGCAGGAGGGTCACTGGGGGAAGAGCTACACTGAAGTAGGAGATGCAGAAGCTCACACTCCCCTCTAGCCAGTCCAGCTTGTCAAATCAGGCATCTCCACCCTCTCTGAGGAATGACTTTTTGGCTACTAAGCAGGAGGCTGCTCAGCAGAGCATCGGGAATAAGTTAGGGTCTGCCAGTGTTGGGGACAAGAGTGCTGTCAGCATGAGCAGCTCTGAGGTCCTGAGCCACAATCAAACCTGCTGCAGACCAAGACCTGGGTACTGTGGGTCGTGGAGCCCCTGTCTCTCCTCCCTGATCCACGTGGAGTCCTGCCCAAACCCACCTGCTCGTGTGTCACAGGGATGAGGCGCTGCTTGGAAAGCTCCCGGAGCGTGTTGAGGTCTGTCCTCATGTCCAGCTTGCAGCCAACCAGCACAATCTTCGCGTTGGGGCAGAACTCCTGCGTCTCCCCTTGCCACTGCAGAGGAAACAAGAGGCTCTGCTGTGTATGATTTTCCAAACTGGGGGGGGTCACAACTGTTCAGACACCGATCAGCTCACCAGGGCACTTTAATGACTGCCACAGACAAGGATGGGAATGGTCAGAGGGCCTCTTTATGCTCACTTGTTGCAGATTATGCTTTGCAAACCTCTTTGATCCAAGCTGCATCCCCTGGGCAAGGCTATGGGAGGCCAGTCCTGGCTGTGGCAAAATAAGGACCACACAATCTGGTGCACAGATCTGGGACCCCAAGGGTCAACAAAGCCAGCAGGGAGCTCTTTGCACAGCACACACACTGTTTGTTTACTACTGGGAACCACATGTTAAAGACATTATGATATTCAGAGTGTAGGTATAGCCAGAACCGAAGAAATAAAGAATTGAAGCAAAGGAAGGAGAAGGCCAGGGCAAAAATCCATGTCCTTCACACAAATGGTTCATTTCAGAGCTCCCAGAATGAATGCCTGATGTCAGCTGTGTCTGCAGCAGTAAATAAATCCATCACCTGTGACCTCCCCCTGGGGAGAACCTATACAGCCCCATCAGCATGTCAACACCCTGGTTACTTATCTAGTAGTTCTGAAGTAGGAAGCAGATAACAGAGATTACCCCTGGCTAAAGATGTTACTTGGAATTAGCAGTTTCCTGCTGAGCTAACTGATGGTTAAGGATATACCCTGGGCAATCAGAAGAAGACAGAAAACCAAGTGTCCACAACCTGGTGGGGAAGTGCCAAGAACAACCCAGGTTTCATTCAACCAGTATCAGACCAAAGCAACTACAAAATATGGAAAATTTTTATTTTCTACCAAGAGATGGGCTCAGGTATCTTCAGGTATTTGCTTGACAGGGACATTTTTTCCCCAGGACTCAGGCACCTCCAGCCCCTGGGCAGCAAGGGCTGCACAGATCTCTGGTGCCTCAGCCACAGAGCACCAAGGGCCAACGAGGAGCAGATGCAGTTCTTTTGGAACTCAAATTCAAGCATCCTGATTTACATGAAGGGTTTGAGCTACAGGGTCTGTTCACACCTGGCAGAGGTCCTAGCTGTCTACAGTAACACAGGGCTCCTTGGTCTCTGGAGAGAGCTGGGATGCTTTTTCCACATGACTGACAGCTCTGGGAGCCCAAGATCTGCTGTGCTATCAAGACTTGCCAGAACAAAGGCACCACCCCATGAAAACCTTCTCTGTATGAAAGGAAGAGTTGCTTGTTTGCATTCCCTCAGATGGCTGTCCCTTCAACTGTACATGCTGTACAGCAGCCCAGGCATCAAAAGGGCAGCAATAATAAAGATTTCCTCTGCTGAATTAGTATTTTTGCCTGAGGCTTGAACAGCCTGATATCACAAGCTAAAACCCATTTCAACTTCATGGTATCTTAGGAATTTTCCTCACCTCCATAAGGCTGTGAGTCTGCACCAAAGGAAACACAGCACTTAAGAAATCCCCTGGGATTTAGGGTTTATTTTAAGTTACCATATCAAAAAGACATTCCCTAACAGCACTCAAAGTGCCTGTGAGGCTGCACAGAGAAGGCTATGCACCAAGCAGGGTGGACTCACAAGAAGAGTGTGCAGAGAGACATAAATAACTCCCAACCCCAGCTAATTATTGAGGGGTTTGCATCTCATTAAGGTGTAAGTGATTCGCTTGCATTATTATTCTGCTGACTCCCAAGCTGAGCAGTGAATTCCTTCAGTCCACATGAAACACCCTCCCTTCCACCCAGCCTGCTCAGTACCCAGGACCTGCTCTGGAAGCCAACACTGAGCCATTGACCGAGTTATCAGAAGGGTCTTTGTCCCCTCACCAAGACACTCCTGAGACAAAGACCCACTTCTCAGGCCTCCCAACCGCTGAGTAAGAGCCACTTGCTTCTGCACAACATTTGGCAAAATGTGGGGAGGCCAAGAGGGCACCCAGTACAATGTGACATGTTCAGGCTGTGGCCAGTCCAGCCCTGGCAGCCTGGGGCTCTCTGAGGAGAACAGCCACGGGAACCACTGTGGTGCTTTTCACGCCTCGGTGTCTCAAAGAGTGTCACAAACGAGACACCAGCCAAGGCTCACCCCTGGGACACAGGATGCAGCTGCCAGATGCTTTGCTGCACAGTGGAACCACAGCTCCCTAAACTTCATGGAAGGAAGCAGGGTACAGCCAGGACCAAGGGATGCAAGAGACCAGAAGGCCATTTCTCCTCTCTCCCCTGAGCAGCATTCTGAGTTGCTTGACTTCATTCCATCTCAGAGGAAAGCCTCATGAAGTGACCCACTGGAGACCAGCCAGTGGTGCTCCTCAGAGGATCCCCAGCCCTGTGGGGCTCTCTGGGACCTGCCAGCTGGAATGTCAGCTTTGCTGAAAGTCACTAACCTGCAGGTCCAAACCCCTCAGCTGCTCCTGCAGAGCGCAGATGGTCAGCTCTGCCGGGGCAGGTGGTGCTCAGGGCCCTGCGCTCCAGGCCAGTGGCATTGTGCCATCTCATGTTCATTCACGGGCTTGAAATTCAGTGCCACAGCTCATTATTTCTGTTGTCAAGCTATAGAGAACTGATTGCTGTCTTTCTTGCTGTGCAGATGCTGAACTGAAGGGAGAACCAAAAAACTGAGCACTCTGCTTGCTTGGAAACAGGCACCAGGGGCCACTTCTCAGCTGCTGCAGGCAATGCACAGTCACTGGTGGTGACAAGATCCAAAACACCTTCCAAGGTCTTCATGAAAAAAACAGAACAAATGCCCTACATTTCTCTCTGTCCCCACATTTGTATGTGTGAATACAGACAGACCTCACACACATGCTGCAAGCCACCATGAGCTTCACCATTCACTGGGCTCCTTTCAAATGGAAATATCTTGCATTCTGCACAGATCATGTAGAGATGGTGGCAGCAGCAGCAGCTGACCATCCTCCTCTGAGCACACAGACTCCAGCCAAGGCTTGGGCACAGGGCCAGAGCTTTGAGCCTTGATGGGGAGCAGGGACCCCGGGGTGGCTCCACGAGCTGCTGCAGAGGGCACAGGGGCACAGGGCACTCACTGGCCAGAGGGCACGGGGCACTCACCTTCTTCAGCACACTGTCCAGGGTCTCTGGGCGGCTAATGTCGAAGCAGATGAGCACAGCATCCGAGTCGGGGTAGGCCAGGGGACGGACGTTGTCATAGTACGCTGAGCCTGCGGAGAGGAGCGGGAGGAGTGGGGTGAGCAGGATGTTAACCCAACTTTTAGACCAGTGGCAGACATCATAAGGTTTAGAGGAGTTTGATTCGCAGAGGATTTGGTTCCTTTATTTAGGCACGGAAGTCAGAGGGTTTGTCCTTGTGTGCTTGTATTTAGCTCTTTACAGAGAGAAAAAGCAAGTTTTGCATCCCTCTCCCAGCCTAGTGAGCATCTGGCAAGGCTGTGTGGAGCTGCACTGCCGGGGGATGTTGCTCACACAGGAAGGAGCTCGGGACACACCTTACTCACCACTCACTCCTGGATTCCAACACTTATCATGCCAGTGCTGCACCACTAACAGTGGAAAGGTGCAGCTGAGAGAGGACAGGAAATGCTGCTGCTATTTTTTATCCTCTCTTGCTATCTTTATACAGGAGAGCCTGCTCACGTAGATTATGAGAATTTAAGACAGGTAAAAATGAATTGCCTTTCTCTCTGGATTTGTGCTGGAAAAAGCCAGACAGCTTCTTTTTGATATATAAAAGAAGTGACAGGATTTGGTGAAGAGTCCATAAATGGAAGGGGATGATTCTGCGTTCTGCTGGAATTCGGTGAGCAGGCAGAGAGCCCAGCCTGAATCCTGCACACCTTCTACTGCACACACATGCGCCTGCACACACCTTCAGTGCAAATTTCAGGCATTAAAGTCGTTGTGCCATAGGGGTGTTATTCGCAGTGCATTCTGTCGGTGAGTGCAGATGCCTCAGCAAACAGCCATGGAGCAATCAGCTCAATGCAGCCGATTGCCCTCTGCTCCTTAGAAACACTGTTTCGGTTTCATATTTGTCTTTGCAATGGCTTAAACTTCCCGGAGGGATGAGCAGCAGTTGTTTGTTTATGAAAAGGGTCAGCAGAGACACCAGAGTCCTTGCTGAATCTGCTTCCTCCCAAAGCAGGATCGCCCACCCGAGGCCGAGGGAGCAGGATGCGCTTCCTGCCGCAGCCCCTCAGGATGCCCAGACCCAGCATTTTCCCACACCGAGGGGAGGGTGGAGCGCCCAGCCCGGGTGTCGGGCGGCTCCCTGACGGAGTCCAGCACCTGATGAATTATGGATGATGGTGGCTTATGTTTCCGGGACAATGGGAATCTGCGTGGGAGGAGAATGGGCTGATTCTGCACAGGAGCTCTGCCCCTTGGTCCTGCACAGGGGGGACTACAACAGCCCCCTTGCACAGCGCTGCACAGCCGGTGCTCTGCAAACACCCAAATCCCTTCGCAGCCTGGGGAGCACAGCTATGACCACTCCTGCCTCTGCCCAGAGCCCACACGGGGCGGGCTGAGGGCTATGTGGAATCTTCCCAGACCCTGCCCAGTGCCAGAGACTGGCCACTCACTCTCCCCTTGCCACTGGCTCAGAGCACAGCACCAGCAGCAGCCACCAACAGCAGAGCTCGGGGGCTCTGAGCAGCACAGCCCCCACCATTCCCACACAGCCAGAGGCAGATGCCCTGGATTAAATCTGCAATAGGATTCCCAGCAAAATTGGCTACAGGTATCTCTAGCTCTTATGGCCAGCCCACAGGAGCAAAAGCACCTGCCCCCCCTGCTCCGGTCCTGGAGAGATGTGTCTCTGTCCCTGCCAAGTCATCGGGAAGGAAGCAGTTGCGATCAGCACAGCAGAAACGGACCCTGATCTCTGCAGAGCCCAGCCCTCTTCCTAGAGGGAAAGTCACGCTCCCCGATGGAAAGCAGCCAGTCCCTGCGGCACCTCGGACAGCTCTGGGGACGGGGATGCCGCACGGGGTGGCACGGAGGGCTTTCTGACCTGGCCGCAGGCTCAGGCTGCTGCAGGTCACAGCTGGCAGAGCCGGTGCCATGCGCTGCTCCCTCTGGTGCCCCGAGATGACCCGGTCCCGCCGGGCACGAGCAGCTCTGACAGGCAGCACCAAGCGCAGGAGTGCTGAGCTCCCCTTTGAATGCGGATTTCAGTCATGTGCTTGGTGTGGGCTGAGGGGATGAGATGGGAAAGCCAGCGCTGATCCACATGCTTGAATGAGTCAGGTCCTTTATCTGAGCCGTGCCCTCTCCCCCATGCACACAGGGGTGTCTGCCTCCAGACAGGGGCCCTGGCACTGGAGGAAAGCGTTCCCACACACATCCTCTCCCTTCGGCTTCTCTGTTTTACATAAACACTTCAGATAAATCTACCCCCTCCCAGCCAAGGAATGCTCCTTTTGTAGAGGTGGTTTTGGCTCGTTCAGCACAGACATTGCCACAGCAAACTGTATCATAGCAACCTGCTGCTCCTCAGCAGCAAGCCAGCCCCTTGGCAGACAGCCAGCATCGCTGGTGCAGCCCCCCATTATCCCACAAGACCACCTCTGTCCCATCCTCGTGCCCAGAATCACACTCGTACCACTTGTGATCACAAAAGGAAAGATCCCCATGCTGGTGGGAGAAGCCGAGGGAAGGGAAGCATGAGGCAAACAACCTTATCTTCTTAATGAGATCAAAATTTGCTTCACATTCATTAACTTTTTGCTCCAACTCCAAAGAGCAGGAGTCGCCCCTGGCACCTCCACTCAGCTCAGAGCAGCACTCCCAGCTGTGGCACCAGCAGCTTCTGCCCACCCCAGGACACTGATGGGGGGGGACCCATGGTCAGTGCTGCCCTGTGGGGCAGGAGAGTTGCATTGCTCCCAGACAAGGCAATCCCCAGCTTGCTCTGGAGGTGACTCTACTGAATCAGGGAATTCTTTTTGGGTGATTATTAGTCTTCTAGTTTTTGCATCTATTGCTTTTTCATTGCATGCAATAATTAAAAAAAATAATAAACAAACAAAAAAACCAACAACAAAACATAAAAGCCTCAGTGCCTTCAACTCTAGCTCTTCTGAGCACCTTTCATATACTCCAGCAGGACACTCCAGAGACTCACAGTCTGGCACTTCCGAACACACACACACACACACACGCCCAACTCTGGTGAGTCTGCAGATTCAGCTTTCCTCTACTGCATGAGTCATTCTCCCACTTGGCACCCAGGTCTGCAACAAACAGGACCTATGTGCATCTGCTCATGATTAAAGAAGGAAAACTGGAGCAAGCCAAAAAAACAGCTTAAAAATAAAGTCCACGCAGTTGTCTGAAATTCAGAGGTGTCTACAGCCATGAGCAGCTCCTCTTTCTCCTTGGCTGGCAGCCCCTGGAATGCCTGGCACTGCAGCTCAGAGATGCCACTCTTGGGCAGGGGACTGAATGCTGTTTCATCTATACCAATATTGTGCTGATCTTCACTTGTTCCTTATTAGCTGTTCTAGAGATAATGAGCCCCCTCCCATGGGCACCCTCCATCCAACAACAGGACATTACAAACCAGGAGAGCCAGTGTGCATCCAGAGCCACGATCTGCTCTGCAAGGGGCTCCTGCAGCCCTGGCCAGCTCTGGCTTGAAACAGAGACGAGCACTGCCCAGACCTAAATTTCTCAGCAGCACATTTGTCTTGGAGGGCTCACTGTAAACCCTCCCCATAGAGCCAGCAGTGCTGCAGCACTTGCTGCTTTCTGCAGGGACAGAGGATGTCTGCTCTGCCAGACAGATCCCACCGACAGTCCAGCCAAGCTCTGGGCAGGAGGACAAAGCTGCCAAAGCAGGGCCAAGCCATAAACCCCACAACTTCTACAAGCTTCTTTCCTGGCTGGACTTTGACGTTTCTCTTGCTCATGCAAAGCTCTGTGAAGTACAGGAAAGCAGGAAACTGCTCCATGACATGAAACAAGCAATTGTCTAAAAAGTGCAAGACTGATCAACAGCTTGGCCAATTAACCTCTGCTCCTAATTCTTACAATGCACATACAAAAACTAGTGAATTACTGAAGAGCCCAGGTGACATACCTTCAGGATGGACATAATCAGGATGAAGGGAATTATATTTACATGGGCTGAGGTGGCATTTCTGGGCCTCTCTCCAGATCTTATTACTGGAAACCTGCCCCTCAGGAGGAGGCTGTTCTGCTGGATTTACCAGTGGAAGAATCTCCAGCTCAGACAGGCACAGGGGTGCTTCTGCCTCATCCCAATCCTGTGTCCTGTCTCACACATGCAGCTACCAGAGGTCCAGAGGAGCTTGCTCAGATGCAAACCTCCCTCCAGCAACTGTGAGGAAGCTCTGAAAGCTCCCTGTAGAAGTCCCTGCTGGCTCCAGAGGGAGCATCACAGAGTGTCTGGAGTGGGAGAGCTGGGTCTGCAGATGCAGCCAAGGAGCTCACCAGACTTTTCAAAATCATGCCTGCAGCAGCTGACAAGGGAGACAAATGGGAGTCAGAAGTCCCTTCCTGGCACTCTCACCATGTCACAAGGGCAGCTGGCATTGCCACAACCTGCCTGTCATCCTTTCTATGGGGTACAACAAGGACTAGGAGTGGCAAGAGCTTCCTGCAGCACAGCCAGCACACATTCTGCCTTTGGGGAGCACCATCCCTCAGCCTGAGGGCGGAACAGTGCAATTATCTTGATGCAATGCTGCAAATTCAGGTTTGCTGTGCACAGGCATTAGATCCCTCCCCGACTGCTTGGCTGCCAGATAAGGTTTCTCCCCACTGGGAAGGCTGGGCCTGTACACTTGTGAAGTTTAATGGGTTGGAGGTTTCAGAATCTGGAGCAAAGGGGACAGGGGGAGCTGTCCTTGCCACAAGAGAGAACAGATCACCTCCAGGCTGTGGGAAAGGGGTCTGCACCAGAGCTGGGAACAAACTCACCCTGCAGAATGCCCCTCCTTGTCTACAAGGTCACAGCAGCCAGCAGGGTCATCTGGTTGTCACTAATGGCACTGTTCCCCAGCACCTCATAACTCCCAGGACACTCCATGGTCCTGCAGAGGCTGAGCCTCTCAGATCCGTAGGGGACAAAGGATAGATGCTGCCACAGGGCATGCTGCCTTTGCTGCAGAAGTAACCTCCATCCCTGAGTCCCACAGCATTGCAGCAGCCCTACACGATGCACAGCTCAGCAAGATGATCCTCCTGGGCACTATCCTGCCCTGCCGTGGCTTCTCAGGTCCATCCTCCACCCACTCCAGATAAGCATTTCTGCTGCAACCCTTTAAAACTTCTGTCTGACTGGTTATTGACCTGCCTGAGAATGTGACCCAGCTGCATGTATTTTTAGGCTTAACTATGTATTAGTGCTGAGGCACAACACAAGTATGCTGGTTTCAGGCTCCCAGTCTCAACAGGAAGGATGGGAGGAGCTACTTTGGTATGGAAAGGGCAGCTCCACATTTTCTCTCTGCCTCAGACTGCAAGTGGCATTGAACTCTTTCTGAGACAGAACTTGCCCTTACTCTTTAGAAGAAGCAGCCATGGCAATCCTGGAGCTGCACCCTGGGAATCCAGGCACAGACAGCCACAGCATCCATGGAGATGCCATTGCTAAACTCAGTCCCTTTCAGCTCCCTAATCTCATCAACATTCCTCAGTAGTTCCCCTAAAGAAAGATCTGTTATCGCAGCCTGTGGGTTCCCACACAGGCCATTCCAAGGCAGACTGTTTGCCGAGGAAAGGCAAAGAGGGAGGCGGAGGGGGATTTGCAATTCACAGCGTTATTCTTGTCTTGAAAGCGCATCTGCTGAAGAGACAGCGGCTGCTGTGGAAGGCTGGCAGCCACACAGCTCCTCTGCTGCGAGCTGCAGCACAGAGCAGGGCCCAGGGCACTGCTGGACCTGTGGGTGCCCATCTTTGAAACGCCGCAGGTTGTGGCAGACACTGCAGCTCTCGGCCACGCTGCATCCTGATGGCCCACAAAGGACAGAGAAGTCCTCTCCAGCAGCTTTCCATGGCAACAGTGACCTTGTGCAAGGCACAATGCCAGGCTGGGCCTCCCACTGAGCGCTGGAAAAGATGCTCCTACCAGAAGCAGGCAGCTCTACTCCGCAGCAGCATCTGCAGCAGCAAAAGATGAACCAAGCAGCTCAATGACCTCAGGTCCCTCACTGCTCTGCCTGCCTGCACTTTGAGGCCACAGACACAGCAGGCAGGCAGAGCCTCCCAGCATAGGGGGGTGAACTAAAAACAAAGAACTGAGTCCAGGCTGCAAGGCACACAGTAGCTTCCTCTCCAGTATTATTGGAAACAGAACAAAAAGTCCACCTGGGCTCAGGCCAAAGCCTCAGACCTGCCAGCACCAGTGCCATGGTACTGTGGCTTTGGAGAGGCATTGGGCAGCAGCATTGCCTGAGCCCATGACTCCCCTTGCTCACAGTCAGTGCTTGGGAAGGAGCTCTGCAGAACAAGCAGGGCATTGAGTCAGTCCAGTGTAGGCAGAAGGTTCACTGGCAATGCCAGAGTCATGGTAGGAATGCTCCAAGTGCTGGTCCCTGGGAAGCAGGTCAGCTGTTGCCAAAGGCTCTCACTGCCAGAGACCTGCTGAGCACTGCAGTGGCTCCACTCTGGGCATGAGATTTCCCAGAGCTGGGCAGACGCATGGACCCTCCCTGATCCCACAGGGAACATTGCTGAGGAAAACCTCCCTGCCCAGTGCATGCCCAGGGGTAACAGCACTCCCTCTCACACCCAACACGCCAAAACGAAACTCGCCCACTCCTTGCAGAGCATGGCTAATGATCACAAACCATCTGCCCTTCTCCACCTGCCACAAGGAACAAAGCTCTTCCTGATGGGTCCAGGGCACCAGCACTGCAGGTCTGGGAGGCACCCAGCCCTTTGGGAACAGCACTCCCAAGCCATCAGGCATCCAGTTGAACAGGAGTTTCCCCCACCACAAGATACCGTCGCCGCGCAGAAGAGTTGTTTCTGTGGCAAGCACGTTCAGCCAACAGGTAGCAAAAAGAATTTGCCAGAACAGGAGCATGAAGAGCAGCAAAGCACCATGTCCTCCATAAGGCTCACGAGTAGAGGGTGCCAGGGCACGGCCACTCCCTGGAGACGTGTCTACCCCATACAACTGGCAGGCTCTGCACCCCTTCCCTCACACACAGGGATGTCAAACTGCTTTTTAACGGAGGCTTTAGCAAACAGTACAGGCTTCCCAGGGGACAGGAGGGATGGGACACCCCTGCCATTCTGTGAAATGGCACCTGAAGCAGTTTTACTCCCACAGTCTATCCCGAGCTGGGACACAAATGGAAAGAAACATAAAACGCAACCAGCACCCTACAGATGTTGGATGAGGGGATTTTCTCCCTAGTCTGTTCCTAGATCTAAGGCACTTGAGACAGTGCAGAGTCCCAGCATTTGCCCTCTTTGAGCAGCACAGGTTTCATCCTCATGAAGGAGTCTCAGTGCTGGAAACTCTCCAGAGTCACCCTTCAGCCTCAGAAAAACTAATCAAGGAACATTTAAAAGACATTTAAAGGAAATCACATGTCTCAATACAATTTGAGAGCCATTCAGTTCTCCATCACCTCTGTCTACCCCACGGCAATATTCCTGTAAGGAGAGTTCCTGCCTGCCAGCAGCCAACGTCACAGCCTCTGTTTGCCATTTAACAGGAGGGGCTGGTTCAGCCCAAAAGGCTGCATTTTCCAAGGCACTGCCATCAGCCAGGATGACAGGCCCCAGGGAGCAGACAACATCCTGGGCTGTACAGAGATTACCAGTGGGATGGCTGAGTGGCCAGGTAGACTGCAGCCACTCTCAGTCACCACAAAGGGACTCTTCCAGGCAGAATGCTCTTGCACCACCTCCCACTGCTGAGTGACACTCTGCTCACTCTGTGCAGCTTCCAGAGTCTCCAACCACTTCCTCAACAAAGTACAGGGAGGGGGGAATTCATAAAAGAGTAAAAATGAACAGCCTGCTCCTCTGTCCAGGTCTCTGCTGATTTCTGGGGGAGTTTCAGTTCCAATTACTTATCTAAGAGATGGCAAGTTTTTAAAATAGAAAGGGCATGAGGAGGGGAGCAGTTTCTCAACACCTCCCTTCCCAATCTTGCTGGGATGGAATTTATCATGAACAATAAGCCCCTGCATGCAAAGTGACTTAAAAGAGAGAAGAAGTAGCATAGAGACAAGGGAAAGTACCCTCTGATGCCTGTCACTCTCCATAGGGAGGGCAATGAGCTGCTGCCAGCCCCTTCAGCTCAGCTGGTTCAACTCACTATTGTGCAAAACATCTTTTACCAAAGCTCCCATTTACAAGGGGCTCCAAAGAGCAGTTTGCATTCTACAGCTAAAAGTATCAGTTTGATTACTGAGAAAAATTGCTGTGTAGTGCTTTGCAGGACTGTTTATTAACAACCAGTCCCTTTGTATTCCAAATAAAAGCTGAAACAGAAGGAAATTTATCTGGAAAACTACCTGACGAACTCTATCTACACCAAAGCTGCTAAAAAGGTCTGACATTTTTCATAGCAGGAGAGAGAAAGAATCAAAGTCCCTTTCCTTTTGGCTGTAGAGATAAATATTAGACAAACATATCTTTTGTTGCAAAGAGGAAAAATGAATGCATGACAGCATCAGATGCATGGATCAGACACACATACACAGCTTTAAAGACTTTTTATCACATCTTATTCTTTTAACATTTGTAAGACCAATGCAAATAATTCTGGAGAATTCCTAAAAGGCAGACAATGCCTCAGACATGCTTCCATACCCTCCAAAGGTGAAGTTTTTTATATCAAACAGAGATTCTCAGAGCAAAGCCATTCAGAGCCTAACAAAGATAGCCCACTCTATTCCCTCCCAGAGCTGCAGAAGCCCACGATTTGGAAACCCCTAGCCATGGGGGTGACCAGGCTGTGAGTGTACACAAAGGTGTGCTGGGGTGACACGTGAGGTCGGCCACCCCTCACTCCTGGTGTGGCCTGATCCAGACTCACCCGTTGGAGCAGCTCCAAGGAACCCTCTGCATTGAAGGCCCCCTGGATGGCTTCAGTGTGGCCGTGTCTGAAGGATTTCACACAGACACGTCAGCCCAGCACCATCCACCATGAAACAGCTTCCACGTTGTAGCCACCATTCTGTGCCCCAAGCACAGCTCCCGGTCAAAAGCCAAGAGCCAACGCTGATGAAGCCAACATATCATCCAAAGCTCCAGCCCCAGGAGCTGCCCCAGGAGCCAGAGTCCTTAGGGCTCACATCACAGCACACACAGCGTGCCAGCATAGCTAAAGACCCCTTCTTGTCTCAGGGAAAAAGCAAGGTCTTCTGGATCACAAAGCTCCAGAAAAGACTCAACAAATATATTTTACATGTTTGAACTAGACTTAGTAAAGCCACTACTCTAGGTAGAGCTATGCTGATCCTATAAGCTGTCATTTGGTGAATGCAAAATTACAGCAAGGAATCTGAATAAACAACAGCAAAGAAAGTCCTTGGTCATGTTTTAATTTACTACTGCTCTTGGACACCAAGAGGACTTCATTTGTCATGAGGACTCCAGAAATTACATAAATATGGGGAAAGAGCATCAGGGAGCCCATGATGTACATTCACCAGTAGAACACAGCATTCAGCTGCACTGCCTGTACAAAGGAGTCCAAAGGTAAATTATAAAGTGCATGTGAACTTTGCAGGATGCCAATACTTTCATTAGCTCTGCATCAAGCACTTCACTTGCAACTCGTGCCTCCACAGAAAGACAGACAGCACAAAGTTTGGGACAGGTCTTGGTGGGCCACGACAGCTGCACCCGCAGCTTCACAAAGATCCAAAGCCGAGGACACAAAGAGGCAAAACCAAACTAAGCCAAAAAGACGCCAGAGAACCCCAGGGGCTCTGTGGCAGGGAGCAACGACTGGCCAGGGCACCGCTCCCCAGGTCGAGGGTTCCCTCCTCCAGCAGCACCTTCCCTCCTCCCCGTTCCCCTCCGGCCTCCCTCGCTCCCGGGGCCGGCTCTCTCGTTACTCCTTGTTTCCCTACAGGCAGGTGCAGCACCGCAGAGCCGCGCCGGCTGCGGGACA
>NW_021940764.1:848549-866755 GCF_001715985.3 Manacus vitellinus | reverse complement strand
CCCCCGGCCCCGGAGATGCGTCTTCCCCGGGGCTTCCAGCCCCGGCGCTGCCGAGGGAACGGGACCTGTCCCCTAAGGAATTCGGCAGAAGCGAGGTCACCCAGCATTCTGACCCGCCCCACGTGCGTTCAAGGAATCCCGTATCCCCGGTGTCCGCGACCGAGTGACATCAGCAGGGGCGGGAGACTGGTCTCTGCAGCGACTGCGGGACCCCGGGTCCGGCTCACAGCCCTCTGCAGAAACGACAGTGATTTCTGCTTTCCATTCCTCCTTGAGCACAGACAGCACATCTATAAAATACAGCGGTGATTTTAATTAGTAGAATTATTGGAAAAGGAAAGGCTCCTCTACTGCTGATGTTTTGCTGGCCACACTGCAGAAAGGTTCACCGGAATGGTGAATGGAACTGACAAGCTGCCTGTCACAAAATGCAGAAAAATAGAGACAATGAAGGCAAAGCAAGGCTGGAAAAATGGAAATTAAAATGTTTTGGCAGTGAAACTGGATTTATTAATGGGCTGAGGGGGCAGATTGTTTTTACTGAAATCACAGTCATTTTTCATACATAAATATTGGTGCTGTGAGTGATGTTGGGACAAGTAAAGAACAGAGAGAGGGTGCAAGGCAAGGGGGGTGCCATGCAGGTACCCAGGGATTTCAAGTGCTGCTTGGCCTCCTGACAGCTGTGCCAGCCAAGCCCCCTGGGACACATCAGCCTCAGTCAGCACTATGGTGAGCCAGCTGCCTGCATCTGGTCACGGGCCACCTGCGTCTTAGGATGCACCCCTGGGACAGGGGCCAAGCACAAGCAGGGCTGAAGGTGTGTCTGTGGCACATTCAGCTGGGCAAACAGGAATTCAGGTCCCTCCTCATCGTCACACACCAGAGAAGACCTGAGAACAGAGCAGATGAGGTGATCGGAGGAGATGAGGCAGTCCTGGAATTCTAGTAACTCCTGTCCTCACCTGGTCTCATTCCTGCATTTTGTGGTCTGGGAAATGGCTCAGTCAGTTCCTTGTTCTGCAGCTTTGCAGTGGGTTTTGCTGCAGCATCTCCGTGCCTCCCAGTCTTACCTTAAGCTTTAAAGATGATGAGTGACTGTCTCATGCTTGTTTCCTTCCAGCCTCCCTGAGGAAAGGAGCCTGAGCTGTGACAGGTTTTTGTAAGGCCTGGGGAGGGGGTGGCATTTCCTTCTTATACATGTACATGTTGCTCCATTTTATGTGGAAGAATGGAAAGAAGAATTCATTGTCTTGTGACTGCAGGTAAAGAAAGGAGTGCTGGGTGGCCACTGGTGTCACCTGGAGTGAGCTCTTCCCCTGGCCAATGCCCTTTCTGGCAGCACTTCACCGTTTTTCTCAATAGGAATCAGGTGTTTGCTCCCAACAGATTGTTGTGCCCCTGCTTCAGAGGAAGGAAGACACTCTCTGCAGGGAGTACTCAGACCTTTGCAAACCCGACAGCTACGTTTGCCTTCCCCAGGGAGGAGCAGTAGTTGCTGCCCTTGCTCAGAGCCACAGGGGCAGCATCACTGCTGAGCCTCACGTCCCCTTTGGTGCAGAGCACCTTTTGGCAGGACACTTGCAGAATACACTCAACAACCCATCACCACGGTGTGAATTTTCTGAGCAGGCTGCAGAGACATGCTGTGACTGTCACTGCGCATGGAGAGGCGACAGATGGCTCTCACACATTTACTCCTGAAAATACTTCTCCAGTGGTTAGATTCTCCCTTGCTGATCCACGTTCTCAGGGATGTTAATTGCGATTGTGAATTAAATTTATTTTGTTATATTTGTGTCATTTCCTGCACAAAGAAACTGGAAGACATTCTCAGGACCTGTACTGGCAAAATGTATTGAGAGAAACCAACCCTCACCAAAGGACCTGCAGCCTGAAACCTGGAGCCTGTGACATCTTGTTCTCATGCACAGAGCCCCAAAGCTTGGTCCTTTACAGCCAATCATAGGCACTGGACCTAATTTCAGGTGAATGTACTGAGTAAACAGTGTTTCATGGGTGTGGTCCCTGCAAGGTGCACACATACACCTGGTGAGAGGTGCACAAGTGCCACCCCGGGAACACAGACAAAGCTCCTGTTCATCACATCATGCAGTGAGCATTCCCTGGATTTTTATGATGTGTGCATTGTTCCATCTTCTTGGACTTGTCATATACGTGAAAGAGCTAGAAACCTTCCAGGCCAAGCTGCAGAGTATTACTAACTGTGAACACTCGAAGTTAAATCATTCAGCCTCGAGTGGTGTGTTATTTGATGGTTTCCCCTAAAAGATAAAGAGGTGGAAAATAACAGTCCATAAATGCTATCAGATGAAAGCAGCATCCTCAAGCAATCTCAGGGATTAAAGCAAGGAGGCATTCAACTGCCAAGGCTTCTGCTGGAAAGACTGCAGTCAAAGCATGTGTGTTAGAGGCTGAGGAGGCACAATGTCTTCATTACTGCTGCAGATTTCTCTGTATTAAGACAGTGATCTGGACCCTCTGGAGGTGAGCAGCTTCCTTTTTTCCCCCTCTCTCTCTCCAGACATCTCTCCTTAGGGCTCATCTAGCCCAGTAGCAGCTGGAGAGACATGGGAGATGTGGGGACTCCACAGGCTGGCCACATGGGATGTCTCTCCTGCAGGGAACAGGAGCCTCATTGGAGGGGCAGGGACTTGCAGCATGAAGGCACACAAAGAGGGTCAGAGTGGGAGGAGGAAAATGGCTGATTCTGTCCTCTTGGGCGTAGAAACCTTCTTACCACACATCCTCTCCCACACTGGATCCAGCTACTTGAACTGCAGCTCCCAGAGCTGCGCTGGCCTTGCCCTTGCCTTGCTCTGCATGGAGGCAGTGCAGCACCCACACATCCTTCCCATTGCTCCCTTTCTGCCAGGGCTGCCAGCGTGGCTGTGGCTCCAGCTGCAGCTGCAGCACACAGCACTGGCTGTCGGGGTGATGGAGTGAGCCCACCTGGGTCCTCCCTGGCAGAGGTGCTCAGTGGAAATGGCTTCTCCAGCAGCAGAAGTGATCTCCACCACCCTCATGTCTGAAATCGTATTTTCAGTTTTGCAATTCTTTTTCACGTGGAGAGTGGTGGAGATGAGATGGGCTGGGCAGGAGACGAACAGAAATAAACCCTCAAAACTTCAGTTTCTTTTCCATTTAACTTAAAAAATGAATTGCATATCACAAACACAGACTGGGGATAAAACAGTTTTCTTTTTAAAGCCTTCCTTTCAGCAGGCCCAACAGAGAGAGGCAGGGCTGTGTGTGACTGTGCCTGGGGAGCCATAGGCTGGTGGGAAGGTCCCCATCTGAGGGATGGGGCTTCTGGGGGGCATGCTCCAGCTGCCTGGGGTCAGGTGAGGGTCTAGGCTCTGGGACCTACTGCTGCACCCTGTGTGAGCCTGGGGTGAGCCACGGGAACACTGAGCCGCTGGCACTGCCAAGACACAGAGTTTCTGGAAGCAGCCAGGAACCAGCACCCTCAGACAGCAGCAGAGATGTCAGTGATGCAGAGAAAACCAGCTCCTGATGCAAGGCAAGGCCACGCTGCCAGGTCCTGTGTGCTGTACCCCTGAAAGCCACAGTGAACACACTGAGGCAAGTCTGTGTGTTTTCAGTAAGGTAAGACAAGCTGACAGATAATGGGCTTCTCATGGATGCACAGCATGTGGATGTGCTAAGCCTGTAATTTGGGGACTATAATTGTCAGTAAATTATTGATGCTGTGGTGGAAGGTTGAAGTTAAGGAGAAGGGTTCTCATTTCACAGGATTTCCCCGAGGACCACGGTGGAGAAGGTGCCTGCCTCCAGAGGCAGACACGGCGGGATGCTGTTCCGTGCACACCTGGAAACCGGCCTCGTGCCAGCTGTGCCGTTTGCTTGTGTTGCACATCCACAGCCTCTGCTGCTGGGGTTGTGCAGAGGAAAAGGCTGGAGCAGCTGCAGCCCCGTGCACTGTGAGAATAATGCTCTGTGCTGGGAGGATTTTTTCAGTCTGCTGCCAGTGTGAGGAATGAGCCACCGTTCCCTGAGCTTCAGTTACCACTTGACAACCATCTCCACTGTCTCTGTGATCAAAACGGCAGTGCAGGGAACTGTGGCTGTGAGTGGCAGGTATGTCTGAGGGGTTCTGTCAGATCTCTTCCACCTGCTGCTCTACCTTTCAATCACAGTAAATGTAATTTACTGTGATACAGGCATAGTGTCACCCAGGAGGCACAGCTTTCCTGGTATGTGTGATGCAACTGGGACATCTTGTCTGTGTCTACCTCTCTGTGCTTCTCAACACTGCAGGTACAGGTGAGGAAAACACAGAACAGAGGCAGAAGGAATCTTTCCCTTGAGTTGCCAACAAACCCAGACAGATAGATTTGAGTTCAACACTTTCTGGGGATGTGCAGAGCCCTGCCATGTCTGGCAGCCAGACCCTGGCCCCCAGTGGGGTCTCAGGCAGTCTTACCATGTGAGGGAAGGCTTTGGTGAGCCTGGGCCTCTGGGATTCTATCCTGAGAGAGCCCTGGGAGCAGGCACAGGCAGCTGCCTTCTGACCAGCAAACCGCTGCCAGGCGGGTTTTTTTGTATCTCCTGCCTGTTCATTGTTCCAATGTCCTTGAGAGCAGAGGAGAAACACTGCTAGAGCCCTGTGTAGAAATAAAGGGAGGTGTAACAAAGGGCCAGGCAGGGGAGCTGGCACTGCTCCAGCTGTGGTACATCCTCCTCAGCCTCTCTCGGGGATGAGGGAGGGCAGCAGGAGGCTGGAAAGAGCAGGAGAGCAGCTCAAGGGAGGACTGTGGTCCTGTCGTGCAACTGGACATGAGTCTCCTCCTTGTTCCCACTGCAGCCACCCAAACACGCATAAATCTGCCACACAGCAGAGCCAGACGATGTGCAGCCTGCCCCAGGCTCTGCCCTCCTGTCTGCTTTCCTGCCTTTGTGCTCTGCTTCCTGAGCAGCCCCAGCCGCCGGCATTCCCGGAGCCAGCCCAGCCCGGAGCGCGGCCCCGCAGGGCAGTTATAAATCGTAGAGGTAACTCGGGGAGATGATGCTCCAGCAAAACCGCCCTTTCAGCGTTGTCCCCAGGAAGGACGCAAGCGCTGTGTTTGCTCGGAAGGAATCATTTAACGGCGAAAAAAAAAAAAAAGTGGAAAGAATAAAAAAGACAAAAAAAGGCGGCGCGGAGACGGGCCGGGGGCGGCCTGGGGGAAGCGGGGGCCGGGCTCGGGGGGCGGCGTTGGGACAGCCCCCTCCCGGCCCGCCGCCGCTCCGCGCTGCCCGCCCCGCTTGCGGCCGCGCCTCCGGCTCTTCCCCGCCCCGTCGCCGCCGCCACACGCCAGCAGCCGCTGTCGCCGCCGCCGCTCTGCTCCGCCATGTCCCGCCGGCGGCCCCGGCCGCCGCCGCCCCCGAGCCGAGCAGGCCCCCGCGCCCCTGGACCGCCGGCGGGCGCGGGGAGCGGCCGAGCACCGGGCGCTTGGTGCTGGACGGGCTTCGGCGGCTACGAGAAGCTGAAGGTGCAGGGCGCGCCGGCGCGGCGCCGGCCCCGCGGCCCGGGGAGGTCTCGGTGGAGCGTCGCCGCCTGCCGGCCTCAACTTCGCCGACCTTGATGGCGCGCAGGGCCTGTACGGACGCGCTGCCGCCGCCGCCCGTCTGCCCCGGCATGGGAGTGCGCCGGCACCGTCCGCGCCGCGGAGAAGGCGTCCGCGACCCGACAGGTGAGGCGCTCGGCCCCGCCGCGCTGCGGAGTCTCGTCGATGCCCCCCGGCCGCCTTTCCACTGGGCCCGCCCCGGCGGCCGGGGCTCCCCGTTCGGGCTCCGGCGTGCTCAGGGCCCGGTCCAGGCGGCCGTCCGATTTGCCGCCCGCGCGAGCTCCGGCAGCGGACAAAGGCCCCGGACAAAGGCGAGGAATCCCCCGGACGGCCCTGCCCGTCCCGCTCGCTCCGGGACGGCGGAAGCGCCGCCGCCCGCCCGCCCGGGCTGAGGGACCGGAGCCATGGGGAGGAGCTGGGAGAGGCCGTATTCCTTAGACCCGGGAGGTTTTCCTAAGGTTGGACGTGTTTTTCCACGGTTGATGCTATTAAGCGTTACCCCAAGGCTCCTGCCTGTTGGCAGGATGATCCTTACAAGAGGCAGCAGTAATGTTCAGCGGTGTTCAGACTCCTGCTTCCAAATTGAGCAAGGAGGGCAAGACACGAACCTCATCCCTCTTGCCTTGTTAGGGGTCTGTTCGTTTGGGCAGCTGGCAGGCAGCACCCTGGGTACAAGCCAGAGCCTGGGGTGCCTGCAGTCCCTCTGAGGGTCGAAGGTTATGCCTCACCCTGTGGTGAGAGGTGCTGTGCTGCAGTCTCCCGATGAGCAGAGTGCATGCTGTGGGCTCCTGCTTGAGCCAGGGCTGCTGCAGTCCCTGCAGACCTCTGCACAGAGAACAGCGTGCATGCACTGCCTGTGGCATACCAAGGGCAGGGCTGTGACGGCTTCTGCTAGCCTTGAGCTTGTTTTAGACCCACTTGTCCTCCAAATTTAGGTTGGCGATAAGGTAATGGTCCTGGCTCGGTCAGGGCTCTGGCAAGAAGTCGTAAATGTGCCGGCCAGTCAGACTTTTCCAATGCCTGAGGGGATGAGCTTCGAGGAAGCAGCTGCTCTTCTTGTCAACTACATCACTGCCTACATGATCCTGTTTGACTTTGGAAACCTGAGACCCAACCAGAGTGTCCTCATCCACATGGCTGCAGGTAAATAGTTCTTGACAGCCCATGTTGAGACTCTTGGCCTCACCATGCAGTTTCCAAATGGGTGGCATGGGTAAGGAAGTAATGGGGCTGGATTGACAAAATGTCACCTGGCAGAGGTGCAGGCTTCATGCTGGCCCCATTTCCCAGCAGCTGAGGTTGGTCTCTCCCAGTGTGTCCCAGGCATCAGCCTCACCAGGCAGAGCCTTTGTTCTGCAGGCTGTCGCCAGCACACGATCAGTGCAAACAGGGATAATTTACCTATTCAGAGGTTTTTCTGACTGTTTGCTTCTGAGGCTTTCTCGCTGCTGATTTTCAGGTGGTGTGGGAACTGCTGCCATCCAGCTGTGCAAGACTGTAGAAAACGTCACCATTTTTGGCACAGCGTCTGCCTCCAAGCACGATTCACTCAAGGAGAGTGGAGTTGCTCACCCCATCGACTACCGAACGATGGATTATGCAGAGGAGGTGCGGAAAATCTCTCCCAAAGGTACTGCGTGGTGGAGGGTTTCTGCAACTGTCCTGCATTTCTTTCAAGTGCAAAGAAACCTCTAGTTACTACCAGTTCTCTCTCTCTAGGTGTTGACATTGTGCTGGACCCGCTGGGAGGATCCGATACAACCAAAGCGTTCAACCTGTTGAAGCCAATGGGCAAAGTCATCACTTACGGTGCGTGTGAGCCCCGTGCCCACACCCAGTGCTTGTGCAGGGGGGACCATGTGGTGGCAGGGTGGGATCCACACAGGAATGCTTTGTGTTGCTCCATGCCTGTGCTGTCAGGGACCATCGCTATTCCTGACTGCTCTGTGTGTCGTAGTTCTGTTATTTCATGAATGTCTTCAGGATGCTTCCCCTGGGTGAGGCACTGAGGGGAGTGAGATTTGTGTCTTGTCCCCAGAGCTCTGATTACAGGCTCCAAGGCTCTTCCCTCCCAGGGCAAGATCTCTCTTTGAGTACAAGCCAGTGCCTGCAGGGGAAGCTGGAATGTCCTCATGGAGGAACAGAGGCACAGCTGCTTTGTCTGGGCTGAGTTAATGCACAGCCTTGCTTTTCTTCTAGAGGATGTGTGGGTGATGAGGTTTGAGGCTACTGAATACTTATCTCTCCATTCCCCAGCTCTGGAACACTGTGATTTTGTCCCATAGACAAAGCCTTCACACAATCCCCAGTGGTATTCCAGACACTTGCACCAGTGTGCTGCTTCTGCTGTTGCAGCCGTTGCAGCGTGTGACTCCCCTGAAGAAGCAGGGCTGTAGGAGAAGGGGAGAGCTGTCCTGCCAGCCTGGCTGGATGGCACTTGTAACCCTTTCTTGTCTCTGCCAGTACTCCAGTCTAGCTGCTTCTGCCTTAGGAGGGATGAAAAAAGGAATTCTACATTTTTGTGATATATACGAGTGCTGATAATCCACATTCTGGATTATCTTGAGGCTGAGACAGGTGCCTGTTTCCACTGATGGTCAGATGGGCAGAGCCTCATGTAATCCAGTTCTCAGCTCTGTCCATCACTGGACAGTGAGTTGCTGTTCCCCTGTGCATTGTCTGAGCTGTTCCATGGGATGCCTGTTGCCTCTCATGTTGTGTTCCAGCTCATCTATAGCTTGCCTTCTTTTTAGGGGTAGCAAACCTGATCACTGGACAAAAGAAGAACCTCATGGCTATGGCTAAAACCTGGTGGAACCAGTTCAGCATCAGTGCCTTGCAGCTCCTACAACAAAACAAGGCAGTGTGTGGCTACCACCTGGGATATATGGATGAAGAAGTTGAGCTTCTCAGAAGCGTTGTAGCCAAGCTGGTTAACCTGTACAGTCAAGGAAAAATCAAGCCTAAAATAGACTCTGTATGGCCCTTTGATCAGGTGAGTCTGAGCTAACATACAGGCTGGCAGCAGTTCAGAGTGAGCACCTTTGTTCCTGGGGCTGACCTGCTGGAAGTGTTTGATAACCATCTGTTTGCAGACGTTTGGTGCCTTTTTCCTTTTAAGATACTGTGGGTGAGTAAAGTGGCTGGGCTCTTCTGCTCCAGTGCACAGAGCTGGGCAATGGCAGACAGTGTCCCTGTGGAGTAGGGCAGGTGCTCAGCTGTGCTCCATGGGCAGCAGCAACCAGGAAGGGGCTGCATTATGCATCAGGCTGGAGTCTGCCCTGAGCCTGCCCCCTGTAATTAAGCAGAACAGATGGGAAGGTTGTTGCTGCCCTTCCAAGAGTGAAAAAGAGCTCCGGCAGTGAAGCAGAATGAGGGTGTTGGAAGGGAGCAGAAGGTTTTTCAGTAGCTCTGATCAGTGTTGTTGCATGGATGTGTCCAGGCAAAGTCAGGCTCTTCCCTTGGAAATCCTGTGCTGGGGCAGGACTTGCTGCAGGGGAGCAAAGAACTTAATGATGATCAGTCAGTATTCGTACCTGATACCTGTCTTATGGAGAGGCTTAAGGAAAACTTGGATTCCAGGCCTGGCACTTGCTTGGACTGCAGGGAAAGGTGCCTCTGGGTTATCCTTTAGTCTGGTCTGGGTGGACTGAGGGGCCCAGGAAGGGCATGGATGCACTGTGCAGGGTGGGTGGGGATCTCACCAGATTCCTTTTGCTTCCAGGTGGCAGAGGCCATGAGGCAGATGCAAGAAAAGAAGAATGTTGGAAAAGTCATCCTGGTTCCTGAAGCGCCGAAGGAAGAATCCAAAAAAGCAGAGAACTAAAGAAAAGAGATGTATGCAGATTATGAATTCATGGTTTAACTCCCTGATCTCTTTGGGACCTGAAAATGGACAGATCAGTAGCTTCCATCTTCACCAGTACAAGAACATCATGGTTATCATTCAGATGAGGTTTGCATGCTCTTGTTGTGACTGACCCTTTGCCAGATATGCCTCCTGCTCTCTCTTTTGAAGGCTGTTTATTTCGTACAGTTTTCTAATCACTTGTTTCTCTACTGAATTTCCAAACTAACCTTATTTTTCTCACAGTGCAGCTGAAGCTTCCAGGCAGTTGGTGACTAACAACTGCACAGCCTGTCACTGTAAAGTCATGGCCAAATGTACTGTAGCAACTGCCAAGTATCTGCAGAAACTGAGCCCTGATGAAGTGTTCTCACTGTCACCTTTGTGAAGCCTGTTCAGCAGAGAATTGGCCAAATGTAGGGTGTTTCCTCCACAGCCAAAGGAAAGCACAGCTGGCCTCGTTTAATTCAAGCAGGGATTTCTCTTCTGTTCACACTGGCCCTGCTCTTTCCCCTCTGCTTTTGTAGGCCACTAACACAGTCAGTAACAACTCCTGTTGTCTTTGCCTTGACCATCCTGGTTAATTTGGGGTCTGTGGCATACTGTGCTTAATTTGCAGTTACTTCTCTTTGCAGTCAGCAAATACCCTGACAGGCTGAGCTGGGCTGTGTCTCAATACAGAAGAAAAGTTTCAATTGGGTAACTTGATCTTGTCCATTTTCTATTTCCAAACTGGATAGAGAGATCTGAACTGTGTCTGATTCTTTGAGACCATAAGGACTCAACTGTGTCAAACGACTGGAACAACTGATGTTGGCTCTGTGCTTTATTATGTTGGGCTCCAAGTTGCTATTGCTAAGGCTAAACTTTACCCTCCTGTTTGTGTTTCCAAGGGCTGCAGTGTTGAAATGGACTTCATTGGGATGGGAACACTCACACCAGCTTGGGGTTCAGTGCTGCAGTAGGGCTTGACTCTTCTTCCTGTGAATCTTTGACTCATGGGACCCTTGGGCTCTCTTCCAGCACTGAGGGTTTAGGAGCTGACTGTGGTGTTCCTCCTATAGCAGAACTTTGTTTCTCTTCTGCTTTTCTTCTGTGCATTTGAAAATGGAGCTGTGCAGAGACCCAAGCCCAGTTCTGTGAGCACCTTGAGTCCTGGGTGGTGCTGTGCTTCCCACTGGACCCTGCTTGTAGTCCCAGGCAACTCTGGTGCTGTTGGTACTTGCTTTTGAGGCTTTGTCATGGATTGTAGGTGCTGTGGGCTTTTAGGCTTCATTTTGGTTTTGAAAAGGTAAACCCAAGGGCACCAAGAAGAGCTGCTCATCATGGAAGAACTCAGGCTTCAGGAGCAAAACCTTGCAACCAGAAGTCCTGCTTAACCAACCCCCAGGCAGGGCCCAGGGCCTAAGGAGGGTGAGTGCAGGGCCCCACACACAGCCCCCTTGGCCCCTGAGAGAGCCCACGCAGGGCTGGGGGTCCTGTGCAGGGGAGGAGTGTGGCTTCTTCCTCAGCCTGCTCTGTCCTCCAGCAGGGCTCCTGTCTATCAGTGCAGCTTGTAGTTCAGGTGCTTGGGCTCAGTCCAAAGTTCTTCAGAAATGCGTAGGCACAGCTTGCCTGGCTAACTTTACATATTGAAACAACCCTGTTCCCTACAACCTCAGAGGAGTGCTGGAGCCCTCTCACAGATCCTTGTCAGTTCATCTCTTGAACTTCATAAATATGGGCTGATGGAACTCGCAAGCACAACTTCTTATCTTTCTGAATCCAGAATCTTGCTGCTTCTTTCAATCTGCCCTGTCGTGCTAATTTAGATTAAATCCAACAGTGTTTAATGCTGCTTTACTAGGTCTGACAACAGGACTGTCCAAATTGCTGAAATGGAAAGTCTGGACCTGTTCCTCTGAGAAACTGGACCTTACCTTGATGACAGAGCAGCGTGCTCAAATGGCACCCAACCCTGCACATCTTCAGGTTCTACTCACTGGTGAAAAGGAAAGCTATCCCAGTGTGTTTCACAGTAACATCCTCTCCCTGCTTTACTCTTGGGTCAAGCACGTGCTCAGTGCCTTACATGGATGGCCTTGGGTTGGGTGGTGTGGCCCAGGAGCCTCACAGCTCAGACCCCCCAACCCACAGGAAACAGCATCTCAGTGCCTTCTGCTACATGACTAGGAAGTCACTGGGGCCTTTTCCATTCTGGCCAGGTATATTGCCAAAATCCTGTTTTGACTCTTGCTAGCTCTCTTTTGTGAACACTGGTGATGTCATTGGAATTTCTGTGAACAAGCTGTACTCTTCCCAGGTGTTCTAGCCTTTCCAGGGCTGTCCTGGCAGTTCTGTGCTCCCCAGTCCAGAAGACCTGTTGTAGAGCCCTTGTCTCCCTCAGGGTGGCTGTTTGGCTCCTGGCAGTCCTCGAGTGAGGCTTTATCTGCTGCCCTGGCCTTGGCTCTCTGGGAACAATCCCTGTTCCTGTATCTGCTCACGTGTCTTCTGCATACAAATTCCTGAAGCCCTTATCGGGGCAGGAAGAATGCCAAGCAGTTACTGTGTGTTAGAATTCAGCACTGGCTGTTTTGTGTCCCTTGGTAGCAACAGTGTTTTCTATAGAAAGACCAAGATTAAGTGTAACCTTGCTCTCCTCTGCCCCTGCTCCATGCTCTGCTCTAGGCGGGTGCTGTTGGTTGTTTTTTGGTTTTGGTTTTTTACTTTTTTTTTTTTTTTATGGGACAGTAGGTATAGAATCTATGTAAAACAACTTCAAGGGTCTTAATCAAGTTAACCAGCAGGTTTGTACACAAGGACCAAAGCAGAAAACCAAAAACAAACCCTAGTATAAAAATCATTCCACTCAACATTGCTTGTTTAGGGCAAAGTTGTGCTAGTGAGGAAGTGGGAGATTCCTGTCCTTAATCACGTGTGCCATTCCAGCTATCAGAAGTGCAATTTAATGTTTATTTTACTGATTGTCTGACTCTAAGGTTCTCCCATGAGGAGTACAAGTGGAAAGTGTGAGTAAGGGGTTGATGAGCAGAGGAGGGGTCCCCGGCCCTGCGTGCCACAGCATGGGGTGCCTGTGCAAGTGCCTCTCCTGTCATTGCTGCAGTGGCCTCCCAGGCTGGTGCTGCTGGTATTGCATAAAGGGCAACTCCTTTGCTTCACCAGGCAGCTGTTGCCACGTTTTTGACTCTTTGGTTTCTCTGAAGCTTCCTTAGGTTGCATGCTGACCGCAGGAGGGGAAGGGAGCAGAGGCGGCCTCCACTCGGATGGAGGAACACAGCCCATGCCAAGTACTGTGGGAAGGAGTTTGGCTGTACATTTTGTTTCAGACACCTGTGTTAAACTAGAATTGATTGACCAGAGACAAATAAGAAGCACTGTGGGTCTTAGGCTTCAGCTGGTGCAGAATTCTGGCCCACTGACAGCTGCTATCATAGGTGTTACACCACTGGTTGCCTGAAGTCTCTGGTGTGCTGAGTCCTCGTGATGGCAAAGTGTGACTGGCAAGTAGTACATGAGCATGATGTGAAACACATTAGACTCTGAGTGAGCCTCTTACAACATACAGTCTGGTCTGTACTGTCTGAGTCATGTTGGTTTGCAGATATGTGATATGAGTGATGCTCATCCTACGGACACATGGAAAATCTTTGTTTAAAAATATATATTCTGCTTTGTACGTGTAACCAAGCTGGACAGAAAGGAAGTGTGCCCCTGATGTTTACATGATTATGTGTAATGCTCCTCTCTCAAATGTTACCATATGCCTTATGTGTTTCAAATGGTAATTAAAAGCATAACAAAACCGTCCATGGTACACTGCTCAGGTTTCTGTTGGCATGAACCCTCTGCCCTCAGCTTGGCCTCTGGACAGGTTCAGTTGATAAAGTGTTACTCTCCCAGCATGAGGAGGTGCCTCTGCTCTGGAAGACAACTATTAATTGTTGCTCCTAACACGCTGTTCTGGAAGGCAGCTATGGTGATTTTTGTTTGTGAAGCCCTTAGCTGAGCTCTGCCCTTTGTGTCTGAGGTGTCTCTGTAGCCAGGTGGGACTGAAGGAGGGTGCCTGGGCTGAGGGTAAGACAAGCCATGAACAACCACTACTGAACGTGAGAATAAATCCTTTTTATTTATGTTTCTCCACTTAAGAGACTGTCCCTGGGAGGCAGCTGTTGCAGATGCTGAAAGCTGTTAATGTTCTCCCCAAGAGAGCACCAGGTCACCTGCTGGCCCCAGAGCAGGTGCTGGAGAGGGGCTGAAGCATGAGGCTGTCTGCTGAGGCATGAAGAGCTGACACTAATGACAGCTTATCTCTGGCCCTGGCTCTGGTGGTAGCTGAACTGGAACCTGCCTGTAGGAGGTGGAAGGTACTTCCAGAAGCTGGGGCTGGACTAGGCACAGGCTCCTGCTAAGGTTTGGGTCATGCTGCTGAAAGCCACACAGGCCTGAAATCAGCTGAAATCAGGTGTGTAACTGGCTGGCAGGACACACAACCAGGAGGAGCTGGAGTTTCTAGGAAGTGCTGATCCACACTGAGGCCTGTGTGGGGCAGGGACGGAGGTGCTGCTGTCGCTGATGTGCAGGTTTCTGGCTACCTATGGGGACACAGGAGCTCCTTGGATAAACACCTGCTTTTTCTCAAGCTGTCTCTATTAAGCTGCAGTTTTATCAGAAGGAAAGGAAGGCGAAGCAAAGCCATGGGCTGTGGCCATGGGGGTCTCATGCAATGCCCAGTTTCTTCAGAACCGTGCGGACCTCCCGGAGATACTGGGCGTCCGGGTAGCCGTTCCTGTGGAGCAGAGGGGGAAGTGCTGTAAATCCTGCTGATGTGCCAAAATCACAGAGGGGGGAGCGGCAGTTTGGTTTTGCCCCAACCCTTCAGCAGGGGCTGAGGGTGGAAGTCCTGCTCCTGGGAGCTGCTTACACCTGCAGGCACAGCTCACACCCAGTGCTGGCTCTAGAGCCCTGTCACGGGAAAGGCTGTAAGTGAACAGGGCCTAGAATTCCTGTCCTTGAGGAATTTACAGGTGTGGGATGGGCAAGGGCTTTTGCTCTAGCTGGAGGGTGCCAGGGGTGGTCTGCCATACCATAGCTGCCCTGCAAGCTGAAGCAAAGGGAGGCACCAACTCTGCCACCATGGGAGCATGGAAGAGCCACCCCTGCCAGGATTTGTTGAGCCCATGGTTCTCCTCTTCTAATTGCTAAAACAACCACAACCATACCCAAAACTTAGGATGAGCTGGGCCATACCTGGCTTTGCCTCCACCAAAGGAGGTTTTGTGTGGGATAAGGCCCCATGTCACTCTTTCCTCTCCATTGCAGGACTTGATCTGGAACGTCAGTCCACGCTCAAATGCTTTCTTCAGCAGCATTGCTGTCTTCTGCCCTTCCTTGTTGTCAGGCAGGAAGGCACAGAAATGCCCCCCTTTGTAAGATTGTCCTGGGCGAGGGTCCCCAACCTTAGAACAGGAATAAGATGTTTTAAACAGTGGCTGGAGTGTTGTGCCTCTGAGGGGACTTCTAAGGTTTGTGCCAGCTTGAGAGATACACCAGTGACCATGGTCCCCAGGGGCTGATAGTCACTGTCAACTAAAAACAGATCATACTTGCTCCTCTTCAAAAGCAGCAAGCTGCTCCCAAACCTGGTGTGAAGCTTTTTGCCTTCCCCAGGTTAATACCTCTGCTGCTTTCCACATGAGGTAGGGAGCTGTGGCTGCCCTTTCCCCCCAGTTACACACACACACTTGCCCTCACCCCAACCACCCTGACAGACCCCCTGCGTGTGCTGTGGTGGGAAGGGGAAGCCCCATGTGGGTACCTACCCCCTGCACGCCGTCAGGGATACTGTAAGCAACTTGAAGCGTCAGGTCTCGGTAGTAGCCGGGCAGGTTCTGAGACAGAGAGGAGATCTTGAATGTCCCCGGGATCCTGGGACTGGGGGCAGCTGAGGAGGAGCTGCAGCATGCTGGCTGCACACTGTCTGCTGCAAAACACGTCCTGCACAAGGCATGACCACAGGGGCCCTGGCAGGTCACCCCTGAGCCCTGGCAAGCATCACACCGGCCCAGGGGAATGGTGCCACTTTCCTGTCCAAGGCTGGAGTCTCTTCTCTGCTGTGATGGGAGGTCAGGCTCCTCCTGCTCACTGCTCCTGCCCTTTGGGAGCTGTGCCCTTCCCTGGCCCCTGGGCTCTGCTGCAGGTGCCTGTTGGGCCGCAGCTGGTGGCAGCTCAGGAGCCGTGGCCCTGCACAGCCAGGTGGGCAGGGAGTGAGGAGCCCCCTCAGCTGCAGGGACTGGGGAGCGCAGCTGTCCCATCGCTTCATTGTGGCCTCCTCTGCTCTTGCCTTTGTCTCTTGCAAACTGGAATCTGTCTGGCAAAACCTGTTTTAGCCGGGCGATGTCCGACTCCCCCAGGGACAATTTTGTCTTCAGCTGTTCCTGGGACTCCTTCAGACCAGCAGGACTTGGCTTATCCCCCGCAGCAGGGTTCAGAAGGCTGCTTCCTCCTTGCCCAGTCCCAGAATCAGCACGGCCATTGGCCTCCTCCTGCCCCCTTGCCTGCTGGAACGTCCAAGGACTGGGGGACCTCTTTTCCTCGGTTGCTGGCACCCAGGAAGCCCTGAGCATATCATTGGGGACTGCTTGATTGCTGATGCTCAGGTGCTGCAGGCCCATCTGGAGGGACTCCAGGCTACTTGAAAGGGCTGCATCCGGCACCGTGTCCTGGCTTCTACTTGGCTGGATGACACTTGATTGCCCTGTACTCTCTAGTCCTGGAGACACAGATGAAGACTTCAGGGCACGTAGCCTCCTGGAAGAAAACACGTGGAAGGCTTCAGTCACTCCTGGCAGCATTTCCTTGGGGTAAGCAAGATACAGCTTGTACTTGTCTTTGTGGAGTCCAACCTGGAGGGATTTTCCTCGCAAGAGGCTGCACAGTTCACTCAGGGCACTGTCATCTGGACCATCTACAGCAAGCTCTGAGTAGCTCAGACTCTGACACACCAGGTCAGGGCACTTCTGCACAAGAGCTTCCACCTGCCATTTAGCCTGGAAGAGCCTGCTCCTGTCCTCTGCCTGCAGTGTCAGCACTGCACAGTCCCCAGCACGGCGCTCCGAGATCTGCACCTTCCCCCCCCTGCACAGCTTGTCGATAGCGACACGGCAGGTGTCTCTCAGGTAAGACCACTGCAGAAAGTCCAGGCTCATTTCCTCACTCACCCTGCTGCTGCCACTGTCTCGGGACTTGCTGCTTTCCTCTGACCTCGGCAGGGAGAAGCTGTTGGACCGGCGCAGCAGAGGCCTGGGTGCAGAGGGTTTGGAGTCTAAAGCAGAAGAGGTCCTTGTCACATCAAAGGTGCTGGAGGTGCCAGTGTGGGAATGGTGCCCAATGGGACCTGAGCCTTTAGAGTCCCCAGGATGCTGTGAAGTGCTGTCTTCTTTGCCCCCAAAGGACGACAGCACCTTGTGCCCTGGAAGCCTGACAGCTCCTTCGACATGGTCCCGTTCTGTGGGGTCGTTCTGCTGAGGCTCTGCTGCTGACCCCCTAACATTACCTGCTGTAGGGACAGGAGGCTGATACTGCTGGGTCAGTGCTGTTGGGTCACTCAGACCAGGAGCATCTGATGAGTGTTTCCTGGAAAGCTGCACCTGTCCCACTGGCGGAGAGTCCTGATTCAGCAAGAGGCCCTGGCCAGCCTGAGACCTGTCAGCTTTCAGGGCACTGAAGTTGGCAGCTAGCTTAAGCTCACCTTTCAGCTCTGGCCTGCCTGAGCTGAGCTTTGTCACTGAGGAGTCCACAGGCACTTTGGGCAGATGTAGTGGAGCCTCTGTGGTGCCGGAGGCTGCGGGGTGTGAGGGCTGGTTGCTGCTCAGCACATCAACTGCGTGTGCAGCACCTCTCCTGGTGATGGAATGCTGAAGGTACTGCTTGGCCTGGGACACGTCAACGAGGTTTCCAATAAGATAAATCTGCTTCGTGTCCTCGTGGCAAAGCAACTGGGGATACAGCTTCTGCAGCTCATGTGTCAGAGCCCTGAGTGCCTGGCTGTCCACTCCCAGCCCTCTCTTGGCGATCTTCTCCTTGCGCAGGCTTGCCTCCAGCTGCTGGTAGAGCTGCTGCAGGGCCAGGCGGGCCTCTCGCAAGGCCTCCATGTCCCCAGACAGACCTCCAGATGGCTGGAGGTACAATATGGTGATGCCATCGCTGGTAACATCCACCACATCCACGCGATGCTGGCGCAGCACACCTTGGTACTTGGCAGCACAGAACCTCTGCATGTACAGGTAGATGTCCAAGTCCATCATTAGAGAAAATTCCTCTAGCTGTTCCACAGCTTCCCCATCCACTGGGCCACGAGGTGATGGGATTTTAGCTGTCATTTCACACTCCTGGTCCCCATTTGGCAGCTTTGCTGTCTCTTCTGCTGACTCAGTGGAGTCAGGCACTTGCTGGTGATCATGCATTCCCATCTCTTTGGCCCCACGGCTGGAATCTGGCAGGAGGATCTCCCCAGTGGCTTTGCTCCTGAGGTTCAGGTTGCCCAGCAGGTCTCTGCTGAAGGCCTGCAGCTCAGTGAATGGGCCCTGGACTATGCAGTGTGTGTTTTTAGAATCGAAGTTGAACTGCACATTGCTGTAGCCCTTGTGCAAGTCCCTCAGGAGGGTTTTGCCAGTAGGAAGTTTGCCATAGTCAATTATCATGCACGCACGTATGAAGATCTGCAAGTAGAGAGCAAGGGAGTGAGAGAGCAAGGACCAAAAATAACCCCC
>NW_021940764.1:845079-847414 GCF_001715985.3 Manacus vitellinus | reverse complement strand
GGGGGGCACACGGAGCTCCACAATCTCGGCTTGATGGAGATGGCCAGGACTAGCCCGTGTCCTCCACAAACACGGCCCTCCCCATCCACCCTGCTGGGACATAGGCGAGGGCATCCACCTCCCCGCCGCCGAGGCTGGCCTTCTGGAAGTGGATCTCCAGGGTGTCTCTCATGGACTCATCAAACAGCACATCGGGAATGCCAGAAAGCAGGACAGTCCTGGGACAGCAGCAGGGCTGGAGCTGGACAGAGACAGGGATGAGCTGTGTGGTGGAGTAGGGAGAGGGGCTTCAGGAGCCCCCCACCTGTGCTGCCTCGGCACAGGCTGGCAGGTGCTGCTTGCACAGGGTTCGTGCCTTTACCTGCAAGTTGGTGATGTCTCCATTCATGTATGGCGATATTTTGACTTTGTATTTTTCTCCCAAAATAGGAACCTGGATGTATCCTCTCTCAATTAGCAGCTCTGCAACTGAAGATGGAGAGGAAAGCCCTGAACTGCCCAGGCCCCAGATGAGCTCCAAGGGAGGTTACGTCCCTGGCATAGGCACCAAGGCTGACACTGCCCAACTCATTGTCAAGCTCATCTACACCAGCATAGTCTCAGGGGAGGCAGGACAACCTGGGCTCACTGTGCCTTCCCTGTTCCTCAGACACAGCTACATCTGCCCTCAGGAGATGACCCATTTCCCTCCAGAACAGGCTGGGCTGCTCCACCCTTGCCAGCCGCCCAAGCTCAGCACACCCCACGCACCTCCATCCTCTCTGAAGGTCAGCACCACCTGGCGAGAGTCTTCCTGGAACTCCCTCCTCTCCACCTCACTGCCCCCATTCTTTTTCTTGCTGAAGAAGAGCTCCAGCTTGTCCAGCAGTGCATCCTCAGGGATGTCCCCGTTGGGCAGGTCAGACACAATGATGCTCCTGCTGCTCTGAGTCAGCCTGATCTGTGAGTGGCACAGGCCATTCAGTGCCAGAGCAGGACCGGCCCCAGAGCTCAGGGGAGCAGCACTGAGTGGGGCTGGTAGCAGTGCTCTGGTAGTGGCAGGCTCGAGCAGGGGGGAGCATTGTGCCCAGGGCAGCTCTGTGGTGTGGGATGCAGCAGGCTCTCAGGCCCTACCTCCAGGGCAGATGGCAGCAGTATCTCCACAGGTGCTGCCTGCACTTCCATTCTGCACTGGTCAAGGTCCTCCACTTCCTCCCAGCAGCTCAGCTTCACCACGTGCTTTTTCACCTCTATGATCCTCTGGGCCACTGCAAGCAGAGAGAGCCCCCAGCACAGGGCAGTGACTGCCTGCTCCCAGTAGTCTGTGGGACAGGACAGAGCAGGGAGAGCCCCCAGCACAGGGCAGTGACTGCCCACTCCCAGTGCTCTGCAGAACAGGGCACAGTGCCAGCAATGCTTCAGGGAGGACCCCCACACAACACAGGTGGAGGGGCAGCACTGAGCCCTGGAGGGAACACAGGGCAGGCCCCAAAGTGACTGTACAGGACACCAGGCCAGGGCAGTGCTCTTCTCACACTTACCCTCTGCCTTCTCAAAGGTGATGAGAGCTGAGCCCCCTGGCAGAGGGTAACGGATTCGTGGGGTGAGCATCAGTTTGTTCATGTCCTCCTTGTTTGCTGCAAGTCCCTTAAACACCATTTTCTTCTCTGGCAAGCCAGACTGCATCTAGGTTCAAGTACAGACAGCACCTGGAGGAGATCAGACCCTGCACAGGCATGTCTCAAGCTCATGGCTCAAAATAAACAGCTGGAGAGCCTCAGCAGAGTCTCTCGTAGGGTCTGGCTGTGCCTGGAGTCCCAAAGCCATGACTGGAGCTCCTGGCTCTGGAAAGGAGCCACCTGTCAGCAGGAGCTGTGCCAGTCATCACACAGTGCCCAGCTGCATTTGCTCGCAGCCTCTCCAGTCAGGCTTGCACTCTTGCCAGCAGACCTGAGCACCCACACACACTCTATTACCATCACAAGATCACCCTGGGGGACCCTCTTCAATTCTTCCAGTTTATTTTTCAGGACCTGCTTCTCCTTCATCAGTCTGGTGTTCTCCTCCTGTGCTGCAAAAAGCTCCATCTGGAAGGAAGGAAAGAGGGGGCAGTAAGGGAACACCAGGACATGAGGGGCTGCAGCACACTTCTCATTCTGAGCACAGCACTATTCTTGGACACAGCTTCACCCACACCATTTTCCTGCTCTTGACTGCCTGCAGCCCTGCCCTGGCTCCTTGCCCTTGAGGACAGCTCTGCCTTCACCGCCATGGCACTGCCTCACTTCCCAGCACAGGCCTGTTTCCTGTGAAACCTCCACCAGACCCAGAGCAAAGGGATCTCAGAGCAGTGAGC
>NW_021940764.1:814483-840899 GCF_001715985.3 Manacus vitellinus | reverse complement strand
GTCTTCTACATCCACCTTGGAGAGGGCAAGTCCCGTGTGACTGGGCAGTCCCCGAGGTGCCTCAACACCTGCCAGCCTCGCTCCTCCATGAGAGGTCTCGTGGGTACATCATGTGGAGCACAGACGGTGAGAAATAACCACACAGGAGCTTAGCTGCAGGTCCCCTCTGCCCCCCACCCCAACACTCACTGGCACCTGGGCAAGGCAGTTTTGCCCCTGAGAGCAGCAGGGCTGGGGTAAGGAGGTGCTGCCCATCTCACAGCCTCCAGCAGCTCTGCAGGGACAACCTTGGACAACACACACTTCCAGCATCACGACACTCTAAGACTTCCCTAAAAGCAAATATCAAAGAGACAAAGTTGGGTCTTACAAAAGCCAGGCTTCTTGAGCCCAACAGCTGCCTACTTGTGGAAAATGGATGATCTACAATAAAAACACATCAAAAAGCATCTTTGATGTTTTTCAGCTGCCGAACAGCCAGATCAACTGGGAGACTGAACTTCAAGTTGCTCAAGCGGCTGAGGAGGGTGAGTGCGCTCTCAAAACCCGTGTTGGCCATGTAGCTCCAGGGCTGGTAGTGGGACTGCACTAGAGCTCCAGACTTGCAGATGAGGTTGAGCCAGGAGACCAGGCGCTGCTCGTTCAGTGCCATGCACACCAGCGCCTTCAGCTCCGAGTCCGCGCTGCGCTTGAAGGGGCCGTGCTCCGTGAGCACCGTGTGGATGGCAGCCAGCAGGCTCTGCTTGGGGGTGGTGGCCACTGCTCCTGTCACAGGCAAGGCGAAGGACTGGGAGAGCTTGCGAGCCGGGGATTCCACGAAGGCTTGTCCGTTCTTAGCATTGTAATACTTGACAAAGAGCTCCCAGGGGTGCATGGTCCGCGGCGAGGGGCTGAACGCGGGGATCAAGCACGCGATGGGTGCCAACACCAGGCTCATGCCAGGGGAAGAGGCGTAGAGCCCGTGAGCCATCAAGTCCCGCAGAGCCACCGTCAGCTCCCTGCGCACAGCCAGAGTCAGCTCGTCTCTGCCTCCCAGGGGAACGTCCTGCAGCTCAGAGCAGACAACCTGCTCCGCCTGTTGGTGTTTCAAGGCGAGCTGCCTCACCCGCTCCACCGACAACTCCAGTTTCTTAATTAAGGGGGAGAAGTCCTTGTTGTCTTGGTCCTTCTGCCAGAAGGTGCGAGGGATCTGACCTGTGGCACAGCCGAACTGGCTGACGGCAAAGATCTGCAGCACAGCCAGCACACGGCGCATGAGCTGCAGGCCCGTTTCTCGCATCCTTTTGGCATCTTCTGGGTTCACTGACCAGGTTAGAAAAGAGAAAAACATACTCTCGTTAGGGAGTCAACAGCGCTGCTTGTTCATACGCACAAAGGGAGTGTAAATGCCTGCAAATTCCATCAGGCCAACATTCTGACTAGCAGCAGATCCCTCATGCTACACTACTTAGTTCCAGTAAGTTCGTGGGATAAGTAGGGAAGTCTCAAACTGAAGAACACTGGATCCCCCCAGCTCACAGTACCTGCTTACAGAGTTCAGAGCTTGAAGAGCATGAATTAGAGTGCATCAGACAGGGCTGCTCGGTCTGTCTGCGTTTTGCACTGTCAGCAGTCCCTTCTCTTCCTGACCCCTGCTGAGTACCAATCCCACCCTCCCTGCCACACGTTCAGGCCCTGTGACTACTATAACGATCACATAGAGGGAGGGTAAAGGAACTGGACACAGGCCCTCAGCAGTGGGACTGGGGAAGTACAAAGACCAACTGCCAGGAAAAAGCAGAGTATGACTGGTTTGTGCCTGTCAAAGCTCCAGGGAGGGACAGCCAGAACTGTGCTAGCAGTGCCAAGCCCAGTGGTGCCCACCTCTGTTCCCAGAAGGCTGGGTGCTGGGTTTGTAGGAGCCCCCGCAGTCACAGTGTCCATCTTCCGCCTTACCAGAGCTTCCAACTTCATCTACAACAAGGATTTCACACCATTATTTCACATTTATGAATTTCAGCTGTGCATACAGTATTAAGGTCAACATTCCTCTGACCTCTCTGGACCTCTTTTGCCACTCTGTCCTTTCCCTCACCATCAGTTTAGAGAGATTTGTACTTTCCTGTGACCCAGAAGCTGTTTCCAACATCTGTGACCTCCCTCCTCATCACTGTGTCAGGGAATTACACAGCAATTCAGTCTGCTCATCCAAAACCTCATCACTGACCCTGAATGAAGTTGATGAACATTTCGAGGTCCCTTATCTGGGTCTTCAGTTGTTCCACCAGCTGCTCCTTCACCCTGGCTGGATTTACAATCTGTGCTATGGCAGCATCCACCCGCTGCCGCAGTTCCTCTGGGGAGAGCGTTGCAATATCTTCACTCAAGTCCATGTCCAGCTTTTTTATCAACTCATTTATAATCATCTGCAAAATACGAGTGAGCAGCATGATTTCACCATGTGGCACTGCTGCCCAGGATACTCCTTTCCCAGACACTCGCTTGGAAACAGGATGCCTCTGCTGCACAGAAATAATTGCAAAAGACACAGGACAGGTTCACATGTGTAGAAAAACTCCTGACACTATTTCAGCTGCTAGCAAGAAATACAGATTGATAACCACCTACAGTCTGTAATCCCTCACAAGGGCTAGGAAATGCAGGAGGTTTTGTGAGCCTTACCCGTTGCCTTTCCATAACCACAGACTGTGGCAAAGAGTCATAGCTGCCCTCTTGGTAAGCAAAGGTCTCCAGGTCATCCAGCTGTGTCTTGAGCTGCAGGATCAGCTCTCTGTGCTTCTCCTTCTGGACCTCAATTTGTTCCTGCTTCTCTCGCTCACCCTAAAAAAAGTTACAAGTAAATCAAATTGAAGGTTTATTGTCATAGTCAGGCCCCAGAGAACAGGATCATGACATGAGGAATGGTTCCTGCAGCTCATGCACTTCACTTGTGAGCACTGCAAACCAGCCTGAGAAAGAAATGTGTCTAAGCACCAAGACAGCCACATCACCTCATCTGACAAGGGAAGGAAAGTGCTTCTCCAGGCCTCCTGCACCCACACCCCATCCCGCAAGGCTGGGATCCAGGAAGAAAGTGGCCAAATAACGTGTGTGTAAATAACATGTTCATATCACAGATCCTCTGACTCACCTGTGCCGTAGGTGGGAGTGGAGCGGTGACACACCACTCAGGGCTTTAGGGCACGTCCCTGCGAGCTGGCACCGAGTCAGCAGGGCCCTGAGTGTGTCTGGCACCGATTTCTGTGCAAACACCAGCACTGCGGGCAGCGCAGCTGCTGAGCCCCCGCCCGGCAGCGCTAAACAGGGCCTTCACCCGGGACAGCGCACTAGAAGATGCCGGGGCGGCAGCGCGGGGCCCAGGACCACGGACGCGGTACCGCGGCGCCGGTGCCTCTCTGTGCCAAACCAAGGCCCCGCTCCGCCCGGCCGCGGGCACTCACCGGGGCGCGCGCTCGATCCCGTGGGGCAAGCGGCGCGGGGCAGCCGGCGAATGCGAATGTCCTCGAGTTTCGCGGAGCAGGCGCTGCTGCTCGGCCGGGCCCGGCCCGGCCACTGCGCAGCCGGGTGAACTGCACCTGAGCGAAGTGCGAGGCGAGCGCCAGCAGCGCTCCGGCAGCCGGCGCCGCGTCGCCCGCACCGCGGCACCGACTGCCGGCGAACCGCGCCTGCCCACTTCGTCCCTCGCTCCTCTTCCCTCCTCTGCCTCCTCTTCCTCCTCCGCCGACACGGCGCCCCCACGGGCGCCCAGCGCTCCGCCGGGGGCCCAGGCGGCGCCCCGCCCTCCGCCTCCATGGCCGCCGCTACCGGCGCGTGTAACCGGCCGCCATCTTGCCGGGGGGCGGGGGCCAGGGCGGGGCCAGGCGCGCCCCTCGCGGCCCGGTGGGGCCGGGCACAGCGGGCGCGGCCGGGCCAGGGCTTGTCCGCGCGTGCCCGCCCGGCCGGCCCCCGCTCCCGGCCCCGCTCCCGGCCCCCCGCTCCCGGCCCCGCTTCCCGACCCCCGCTCCCGGCCCCGCCTCAGCCCGCGCCCCCCACCCAAAATAGCACAGGGCGGAGCGGCACGAATCAATGGGCGAGGTAGCCGCGGTCGGAACGGGACAGGCACAGCGCCGGCACGGCGACCCCGGTTCCCTGGCCGGCGCACCGCCAGCGGACCCTGCGACCCGGGCAACCGGCGTGGGGGCGCTGGAACGGTGGACGGTCGGCGTCCCTCCCGCCAGCCGGTCGAGGGGCGTGCGGGGCGGCGAGGGAAGCGACGTGTGCCCCCCGGCCGGAACCCGCCCGGAACCCGCCCGGCTCCCCCTGCCAGCCCCGGGGCTCGACCCAGGCAGGGCCCGCGTCCGGGGCCCCTTCCTCGCCCCTGTCCCCTGTGCCCCCTGCGGGCCCTGCAGAGCGCTGTTGGACACCGGGGGAATGTCCGCTGGTGACACCCTCTGGTCTGCTCTTCCCCAAGGCAACCTGCAAAGACACTGTGGTACGACCGCCCGCGGTATGTGTACCTGGAGTTTTGTGTCGAGGACAGCACAGACGTGAAGGTCGTCATCGAGGACCAGCGGCTGGTGTTCAGGTGAGCAGCCACTGCCCTGCTGACTGGCGACATGGCCTGAACTGAGCGTTGTTTGGAGGATAGGGAGGCCTCTGAGAGAGCAGGGCACGCATGGCCTCAACCATGTCCTAAGCCAGGCTGTTACGGTGTTTTGGCAGTTGCAAAAATGCAGACGGTGTGGAGTTCTACAACGAGATCAACCTATATGCCAGAGTCAACTCTAAGGTGAGGCTTCCCCCCAACAAACTGTTCTCCACCAGCCTCTATAAGGCTCAGAGTCAGAGCCAGCCTGTGTAGTCTTGAGCAATGCTGCTTAGCGTTGAATCCTGCCTGTGTCCCGAGAGCTTCAGTGAGGTGAGCACACACCTGAGAGCCCTGACCCTGCCCAGGGCTGGTACTTGGGGTGCTGGCTTGAGCCAGAAACAATGTGTCTCCGTGGTTCTTTATCCACCTCAGTCTGTGCGGGGCTGAGCTTTATAACCCTGTCTAGCTCTGCAGAGAGGAGTCTGACAGACACTTAGGTGAGGCACTCTGATCTCTTGGCAGGACTCAAGGGAGAAGCGCTCTGACCGGTCCATCACATGCTTTATGAGGAAGTGGAAGGAGAAAGTGGCCTGGCCACGCATCACCAAGGAGAACATCAAGGTGTGTGTGGTGCCTGGCAGCCAGGACCAGCCTCAGCACATGTCCTGTCCCCATGCAGCACCTCGTGGCTCCCAGGGACCAACCTGCCCCTGGGACAGACACAGAGGGCCCCACGGGGGACCCCAAGACAGAGTTCCCAAAAAACCCAACCTGACAATCACTGCTAGTCCACAAATTAGTGCAATCCAGGAAGGATGCAGCACCTCTTTTCCTCGACACAGGCAGGGTCAGGACCGGTGCCTGCAGGCAAAGGGACATCCCTGCTTCTTGCCTCTTCCCAGGCCCTGTGCAGGAGCAGCCCATGGGCTGTGAGTCCCTGTGGTGTTGCTCCCCCCTTCAGGGGATGCTTTCTGTGCCCACAGCCGGCCTGGCTCTCTGTGGACTTTGACAACTGGCGAGACTGGGAAGGTGATGAGGAGGTGGAGAGGGCCATGGTGGAGCAGTACGCAGAGGTGAGCTGGGCTGCCAGCTTCAGGGTCCAGGGGCACGTCAGATGGGTGCTTGGGATGAGGGGGAGCCAGCTGTTTGTTTCCCATCCAGATGCTGGAGAGGGTGACAGACAAAGGCCCCCCACCAGCCATGGATGACCTGGATGTAAGTACCACCTGCCAGCTACTTCCCACTACCCTGCTGAGCAGAGCCCGGGCTCTGACCTCTCCCGGCTCCAGGACAGCAGCAGCAGCTCGTGCTGCTCCCCTCGGGCAGCCTGTTGCTCCCCTCGGGCAGCCTGTCTCGGAGCCAGCGCAAACACGCTCCCCGGGCTGCCAGGGGCTGCCGGCCGGTGCAGGGCTGGCCCGGTCCCTGGCATCTCCCACTTCTCCCACAGGACGACTGAAGTCCGGGCTCCCGGGGATGCCGCGGCTGCAGGAGCCTCCCAACGCGCCGGTAGCACGCACCGATGGACAGGCAGCGCGGACAGGGTTTTCCCGAGAGAGCACGAGCTGCCTACAGCTTGTTGCCCGGCTTGTGCAAGAAGCACCGACCACCGGGCGGCAAGAAGCGGTCCGTTCTGCCGTGCCCGGTTACCCGCGCGGGGCAATGGGGCATAATTAAACGTGTACTGCGCAGTCGTCTGCTGTGCTCCGGGAGCCGTCCGTCCCACGGGGGAATCCGATCTTCCCCGCCGGCAGCTGCGGCGCGCCGCCGCCGCGGGAGCGCGCTCCGCGCGTCACCAAGCCGGCACGGCCGCTCGCCGCTTCACGGCGCTGCTAGCTGGCCGCCTTACGATTGGCGCCGCTGTCCGTGCCGGGCGGCCGCGATGGTGTTTCCGTGTGCCAGCGGGACGAGCCTGGGCCAGGGGGGTCCAAGGTACGCGGCCGCGGGGCGCGGGGCGGCCCTCGGCCCCTAACCGCCGACCCACTGTACGGTGCCTCGCCGTGTCTGTACCGCTTCTAGTTGCCACACGAGGGTGGTGTCGTTGCCCAGGCGGTCGGAGCTGCGGCCCGAGGGCGGCGTAGGGAGCCGGATGCGCGGGTTCCAGGTGGTGCTGGAGGACACCATCCTCTCTCTCCCCGAGGGGCGGCGGGTCAGGTAACGGTACGTTGGCCGGGCCGGGCCGGGCCCGGGCGGGGGCCGGGCCGGGGTCGGCGGCGCTGACCCCTCGAGTGTCTTCGCAGCCGGACGATCGCGGCCTTCATCGGGGACGTGCCGGTGCTGCGCGTGGCCCCGGCGGCGGACCGCGAAGGCCGTGCACTTCGTGCCGGCCGCGCTGGAGCCCGGCGCCGAGGTGCTGCTGTCGCTGGACTGGGAGCGCCGCTTCGACCACATGCAGCAGCATTCAGGTCCGTGCCGGTACCGGGGGGGTGCCCGGTAACACCCCGGTTACCGTGGGCGGGGGGCGGTCAGTGCCCAGCGTGTCCCCGCCCCGGTCGGGGCAGGGGGATGCTCGGCAGCTCTGCGTGCACAGTCTGTCCCCGGCGCCACTTGGGACAGCAAGTGCCCCCTGCGAGCTCTCCCTGGCTTGTAAACAAACCCACCGAAAACAGGTTTGGAAGGAAGAGTTCAGCCCCTGAGGGCAGGGCTGTCTCCACTGCTCCTCTGGGTGCCGGTAGGAGCCCTGCAGCACCCAGTGCTCGCCTGTTGTGGGGAATGTCAGTGGGACATACACAGTGTGACTGAAAATACCAGTGGCACTCAGAGCTGGTGCTTGCATGTCTCTTCCAGGACAGCATCTCATCACTGCCATTGCAGAACAGATGTTTGGATTCAAGACAACTTCATGGTGAGCAGGATAAAGGTTCCTTTTGACCCCAGTATTACCTTGTTTGGTACGTCCCACCATGCTGGGCTCCACGGAGCCTGAACATTAATACACCAAAAGGAGTTTGGACATTTCATTCAAGTTCAGAGGTCCTGCCTGGGAGAGGTGACTGACCTGGAGAGAAGCTGTACAAAGTGTTTGCTCTGTCTTGTCCTCCTCAAGTGTTTGGTTTGCACCTGGTGCTCTGAACAAAGCAGGGAGAGAAGTGTGTTTTGTTTCAGTCACCACATTCCTGGCAGTGGGATGCTGGTGCTGCACAAAGGGACCTCCTGGATGGTCTGAGCTACAGCAGCAGATGTTCTTCCCTGGTGCAGGGAGCTGGGCCGTCAGCGAAGCCTCATTGAGCTGGACACCCCCTCAATGACAGCAGAGCAGGTCAAGGCCCTGGAGAAGAGCGTGAATGAGAAAATCCGGGACAGGGTCCCTGTGACAGTGAGGGAACTGGCTGCAGATGACCCTGAAATTGAAAGAGTAAGTGATGGGAGAGAACTGATGGTATTCGTGGGACCAGAATAACTGAGCATGGATGTCACCCTGTTTGGCACTGTTCTCCTCTGCCAGGTGAGGAGCCGGGGGCTGCCCGACGACCACGTGGGGCCAGTGCGTGTTGTGGACATCGAAGGCATTGACTCCAACATGTGCTGTGGGACTCATGTCTCCAACCTGAGTGACCTGCAGGTGGGTGGTCACAGCCGAGCTGCCTCTGGGAGCCACACTCCACATAGAGCAATGTGTGGATTAATCAATTAAAATTGATTTTAATCAATTTATTTTCACTGGCAGAGAGTCAGTATTCACCACAAGGCATAGTCTGGTAGGAAATGACCATCTGTGTATATAACTAAAATGCTGTTCTGACCAGCGTGATTTTCTTTTTAAGGTTATTAAGCTCCTTGGTGTGGAAAAAGGGAAAAAGAACAAAACCAACTTGATTTTCTTGGTGGGAAACAGAGTGCTGAAATCAGTTGAACAAAGTCACAGTACCGAGAAGGCTCTAACCTCCCTGCTCAAGTAATAACCTTTCCACTTCTGTTATTTCATCTTTATTCTTTCTCCTGACAGATACCACATAAGCTTCAGGGTACAGCTCCTGGGGCTGTGTATGATCTGCTTTTGCTCCTTTAGGAAATCCTTCCTTTGTCCTTCATGATGATCCAATGATCTAAATTCTCCCTGTTCTTTCAGAAATGGACCAGGTGAGCATGTAGAGGCTGTGAAAAGACTGCAGAGCTCTGTGAAACTGCTCCAGAAGGTACGAGAATGGCTTGGAAAAGTGGGTTGTGTGTGCTTCGTGCAGACCTGAGCTTTAGTTGTGGTAACTGGGAATTGAATCGTAGGCCTCAGTTTTTGTGGATATTATGAAAAGTGCTCTAACCTCTAGGAACACAACTGTATTCACACTGACAGTACAGTTCATTTGCTTTTCTTTCAGAATAACCTGAACCTGCTTAGAGACATTGCTGTTTTGATAGCTCGGGACTTCAAGAGCAAACCTGCTCCAAGGCAGCTCTTTGTGTTACACAGGTACAGAGGAGCTCAGGGAAAAGGGGCCAACAGTATCTCACATGTATTATGGCAGTTGCCTTTCTCACACCTATTCAGGCTCGTTTTCTCAAGGAAAAGTATAAACGAGGTGAACAAAATATTAAACTGCCTCAGCCTGCTGCAAAGCTCTGTAATTGAAGGAATCTGTTGGTAATTCAGTCACTGACTTCTGGTTTTGTAGCTGAGAAATGACTGCATCCATCTAATTTCTCTCTGCCCTTGATATTTTCAAATAAAACTAGGGAGCTCTATTTCTTAAAGATAAACACTTAAGTAATTCCTAACATGTCCACAGGAATGCCCAACAAGGATTTAGATATATGGACAAAACCTAATCTCTATACTAAGTGCAAGAGGCCAAAACCCCTGATCAGGCCATTGGTTTCTGATTGAGATTTTTTATTCTAGAGGGTTTTTTTCCTTCCTTTTGAAGTGTTTTTTTTACCCATCCATACAGGAAAGAGGGTGATTCTGAATTTATGAACATCATCGCTAATGAGATTGGGACAGAGGTGAGTTGGTGATGAAGACTGACCTGACACCACTGGTTTTCCACCTGAGCTATACACAGACAGGGGCTGGTCAGGCTGCTGCTCTTGCTGCAGTCATGAGCTGCAGGTCTGGTTCCTTTTGACAGTTACCTGAGGTTACCTGTCCCCAGCAGCCTCAGTCTGCAGGGAAATCCTCAACAGTGAGAATTCAGAGGACTGGGGAAGAGCCTGACCCCCAAAGCTGCACCAAGCCTCATTAGAAAGGATGGGATGGGATAGGATAGGAATACAATAGAAAGAGTAGCCTGTTTCAGTTGGAAGGAACCTACAACACTCATCTAGTCCAACTGCCAACTGTATCCTTTTAATTGAGGACATCCCAGTACCATGTTGTCCCAACAACATATGACAGAACCAAAGGTTCAGAAGCCACTTTCCTTTTACTTTTTTCAAGAAATCTCTGTCTCAGTAACACACATAAACTGCTGAATTGTCAGTGTGGTGTTTCAGTCCTGTGGCCAGTGTCTGTCCTTTCCCTGAACAAGGAAAGCAGTAGTTAATCTACAGCAGCATCCATCTCTGTCCACAGGAAACTCTGCTATTCCTGACTGTGGGGGATGAAAAAGAAGCAGGACTCTTCCTTCTAGCTGGACCTGCTGAAGCAGTTGAGAATTTAGGTCCCAGGTAACGTGTTTTGTGGTTTGTTTAACATGAATTCTGACGTTGCAGACTGAGCAGCTACACAGTGGAATCCGGGCACAGATCCATGTTTGCTGTCAGGAGCAGGTTGGGCTGCAGCCTGTGGTGTTGTTGCTGCAGGGTGGCAGAGCTGCTGGGAGGGAAAGGAGCTGGAAAGCGTGACCGCTTCCAGGGCAAGGCAGCCAAGATGAGCCGTCGGGGAGAAGTGGAAGCTCTGCTCCAGGAATTCATCAGCCATCGAAGCCCTGAAGTGTAAGAAATAATTCTCAGAGTAGGGCTTCCTTCCCTGTTTTGCACAGACCCCACTAACTTCTCTCCTGGAGAATAAAGACCTGAACCCAAAAGCTGGTGTGCACATGCTCTGTGCAGGCTGGTTTGGTGCTCACAGAAGTGGGGAGGGGATCTGCAATCCGTGCTTTGCTGCAGGGGCTCTTTCATTTCCCCAGCCAAATGGTACAGGGGTTAAAGTAGTCCTTAGTTTACCACTTCGTAAGGTTACTAAAACCAAGAGGGGCCTCCAGCTGGCGGTGCATTGGGGCCTTTTGCTTTGCACCAGTTGCTGAGGAGCAGTTGCTTTGGCAGTAACACTCAGCAAGAGGCCACTGGTCCTCCCTGACACCTTGGCCTGCCCAGGGACAGAGAGCACCCAGAAGGGAGAGTGGGTGGTCCACAGGCAGGAGGTTGTTCCCCACCATGTACCAGTCCTTTCCCTTGTTGAAGTGCAGTTGTTATTGGTCCTTCTTTGAACATTGAGAGTTTCTTGGGCTGCTGCAGTTACAAACTCCCTTGGGATCAGGCAGCCCTGTTCCCAGTGTTCCCTAAGCTTGCCTTTCTAGCCCGGGCAGGCCCTGAAGCTGCTGCAGTCTCAGCTGGAGGAACTAAATGGTGCTGTGGAGCCACAGTGGGGCACAACAGGTAATTTGGGGGGGGGGGTTTCCCTCCTTTTTGCTAGAAGTGACATGACAGGTTCACTTTAGATGTTGGTAATAAACAGAGAAATAGAATAAAAGAAACCTCCATCCTAAGGAAGTTTATCTGTCATGAACAAAGGGATGGTGAACCCCAGCACATGATGTTCCCACATGTGGCTGCTGTGGCTGCTGCAGGGCCACAGGCCATGGCCCATGGCTGAGCTGTTGGGACAGTGTCAGCACACAGGGAACACCACAGAAACTGGAGCTGGGTGTAGGGTCAGTGCTGCAGGCACTGGTTGTTTGGGGGAGATTCTGCAAGTGCACACACAGAGTCTGGCAGGAAGAAAATATCTGGACTTCCATATCTATTTTAGACTATATCAGGCTGAGCGAGGATGTGTAGTGAAGGAGTTAATTGCCAGGCTGTACAGCCTGCATGGCTTGAAGCTGGAGGGAGCATGGGACCACCACGGGGGGCCAGGATGCTGATACCAGGGGGGTCAGGATGCCAGGGCTGGGGGAGCAGAGCTGCTGTGACCCCATGGGGCTGGGAGAGCAGAGCTGCTGTGACCCCATGGGGCTGGGGGAGCAGAGCTGCTGTGACCCCATGGGGCTGGGGGAGCAGAGCTGCTGTGACCCCATGGGGCTGGGGGAGCAGAGCTGCTGTGACCCCATGGGGCTGGGAGAGCAGAGCTGCTGTGACCCCGTGCTGATGCAGCCGCTTCCTGCACCCGGGCAGAGCTGGCACTGGGGCTCGTGGTGGCTGGGGGCTGTGCCAGCACTGACCACCCTGAGCCCAACCCCGCAGCACAGCCAAATGCCAGCTCTGTCCCCACACCCTGGGAGTTCAGCACAGCCCCAACCGAGTCACTCAGTCTCAAAGCTGAGCTTGTTTCTGTAAGCAGCAAGGTGACACGAGTTTGTCCCTGTTCTTGCCACAAGGTGCACCCAGAAGCTTTGGATAAACAGCACAGAAAGCATCTCATCCCTTGCCCCACCTGCTGTGCTCTCAGTGTCTGACTGCAACCAGGGGTGAATGGCAAAGACCCAGGACACCTGGCAGTGCCCTTCCCAGTGATTTGAACATGTTTTGCAGGTGTTGGTGTTTCTCATCACTCAGGACAGACGTCCTTCCTCCACCACCCACAGTCCATGCCACAGCCCTGCACCCAGGAGCTGATCCTGCATCCCACAGCACAGGCCAGCAGAACACTCGAACTCACCAGCTAAACACACCTTCAGCTTTAATAAAATACCTCCTGTGCACAGCCACACCCCCACGTCATGTGTGTATAGATACATGTATGTATGTACACACACAGGTGTACGCTCACCCCACACTGCATCACAGCAGCGAACACCGAATGCCCCAGGGCTGAAGGGTCCCTCGTGCTGGCACTTTATCTCCATGTCACAGTGTCTGCCCGTTCCTGTCACAGAGCTGCCTCGCCAGCAGACCCCAGGCACCCAGGGGTGAGCACCCTGCTCCCGGTGGTGCTGTCCCCAGCCCTGCAGTGCGGAGCTGACGTGTCCCCATGAGCTGCAGAGGGAATGCAGGATCTCCCCACTGCTGCTGCTGGGTCCCATACCTCCACCCGTGGGTGCAGGAGGGGCAGCAGGGGAGTCCTGGGAGTGCAAGGCTCGCTGTGCCATCAGCAAGGGCACGACTGAGACTGTGGGTCTATGTGGTGGGAGCCACCCGGCAGCGCCGCCAGCCCAGCCTCCACAGTCCACTCCCAGTGCAAAATCAGCAGGGAGTACACAGTGGCTGGGGTGCACCAGGGCTAGTGGGTGCCCCTGAGACCAGGGCTAGGGTGGCCACTTGCCTGGGCACGATTACCTGCAGGGATGCCCTAGGCAGCCTTCTTGTCCTGTGTGGCCATGAGGTGGGAGAGGCAGTAGGGGATGAGGCTGACAGTAGCCAGTGGCACAGCTGCACTCTTGCAGAAGGAGAGGGCGTAGAAGAGCAGCTGCATGTGGGAGGGTGGCTTGAAGGCATCAAAGATGTGGAGGATGAGGAGGGAGGCAGTGACACAGCCCAGGCGGAAGGGTAGCTGCTGGCCCTGCTTCCCCTGGCAGCTCTTCTTGTACATGTGGGAGTTGACAGCCAGCCCCAGCCCAAAGAGGATGCCCAGGTTACGGAGGAGGCTGGCAAAGGGGGTGGTGTCGATGTGGACCCACTCAGGGCGGCTGCACCACCTCCGTGCCTTCTCCAGTGTCCAGAGCAGGTCCACGCCAAGCACCCGCAGCAGCAGGTAGAAACCAATGGTGAAGCTGAAGAGGAATAAGGTGATGCCCGTGTACCGATGGAGGCTGGCGTGGTAGATGCAGCGCACATGCTGAAAGGTCTTGGCCACAGCCATCCCTGCCAGTAACAAAGCAGGAGCACTGGTCAGTGCTCAAGGTACTGCAGTCCAGCATGGAAGAGCCGCAGGGAAGGGCATGGGGGATCTGATGCACTTACCTGAGAAAACACCTGCGATGACTTGGTGGGGGAAGTGAGCGGCAATGAAGACTCGGGACAGGCAGACGCAGACCTGAACTGCCCAGAACCCCGTCCAAAGCACCATCCACAGCACCCTGTGAGGGGCAGGTGGCTATGTTGGTGCCAGAGCCAGCTTGCACTGCTTGTGGCACTGCCATCCCACACCTTAAACAATGCCTGGCTCTCTGCCAAGCCCATCCTCATGCAGACCCCACCTGGGGTGCCACAGCCTGTCTATCTGTCCACAGCCTTGTGCCTTGATGGGCTTGGCTGTGCCAATCAGTGCTGGAGCTGCCTCTGCCCAGCACTCTGCCCAGGTTGTTCTGGTGCACAGCTTACCAGTATCCGGATGTCCTTGACTGCTTCTTCCCACGAGCAGCAGAGAGGAGGGCCACCACCATGACGTAGTACACACCTGCTGCACCCATGGCATGGCCAGACGGGCTCCCTGGGCAAAAAGAGAGCCCCGGGTCAGACCTGGTGTGGGCCAGAGCTCACCACAGGCAGGGTTTGTGCTGAACCACCACATCTTCACCAAGGGTCAAGGTCTGCTCTGTACAGGGACTTCCCTGCCTCCCCCCACTGCGGGCACAGCTGGTGTGCCTGGGAGCACAGCAGTAATGGCCCTCTCTCAAGAGCTGGCCAGGACCACGTGCCACTGGTGGGCTGCCAACCGTGACCCTGCCCAGGCCAGCACCCCCCTCCCTGCATGTGCAGGTCACCCTGGGCAAGTACCCGCTGCCCCAGCTGGGGCTGGGGGACCCTACCAGGGCTGTGGGACCCTACCAGGGCCAGTCTCGCAGGTGAGCGGGAACTGCTGGATCTCTGGGGCAGAGGTGTTGTTGTAATAGTCCGTGTCGTGGACCCACCAGTATGGTCTCTCTCCAAAGAGGATCCTGAAAAGAAAGGAAAATGGGGTCTGAGGAGGTTTTGGGCACAGCTGCAGCTTCAGCTCTGTCCTGGGAGCTGGAAGAAGCAAAGGACCCACAAGTGGTTGAGGGCATCCTGACAAACACAGCATACAGCTGGTCGCTTGGTTCTGACAGCTGACACTGCCTGTCCATGTCCCCATCCCCGGCCCTGAAGGGGAAGAGCAAGAACTTCCTGGGTGCAAGTCAATGCAACCTCCTGTGCCGAGGGACTCTGTGCAGCCCCTGCTCAGCACCACAGTCCTGGCTGATAAGCAGATTCTGTTTGTAGAAGGCTCCATCTCTCTGCCTGGCTCTGAGAAGGGGGGAGCTGTTGCTGCACAGCTTGGGAAGGAGCAACCATTGTCACTGCCCAGCTGGGAGCTGAACTCTGTCCTTTGTTCTACCCCAGCATTGGAGCTGAGAGCACCCAGCTGGCCCGCATTAGTCCAGCTGTGCCAACACACTCGGAGGGAGCTGTGGCTCAGGGCCACTCACCACTTGAAGACAAGGTTGAGCCAGTCTCCGATCACAGCCACCCAGATGAGTCTGATGCCCACTGCCTCACTGAAGTGGAACCAGATGGGGAAGAGGACAAAAAAAGCGTTCCTGAGGTCAGCAGCATAGGAGATGAAGAGGAACAAGTCCTGGGAGCCCTGGAAGTGCTGCTGCAGCCAGTGCGTTGTCCGGATGCCCACGTCGTGCAGGAGGTTCATGTTGGCCTCCATCCTCCTCTGCTGCCCCTGCCCTGGGCTCGGCTCCGGCTGCCCCACGCTCCGCTCTGCCGCTGGGGTTTTATAGTCTGCTGAGTCTTGTTTGCTGTGGGCAGGTCACTGTCCCAGCACTGATCTTTGGACTCAAAACCACTTTTGCCAAAGGTGCATCACCGGGGGGGGGTTGTTACAAACATGTTTGGAATAACTTACATAAAAGGGAAAAACAGGCTCTGAGGGCACGTGGAGCACAGGGTGCTCCAGCAACAGCGCTGGCCCCTGCCCCACACTGTCCCCTCACGCAGGGGAATCCTGCAGCCCCAGCTCCTCTGGTCACCCAATACAACAGCTCAGCTGCTCCAACTGAACTGCAGCCTTTGCTCCGTTATTGGTGTGACAGCCCTCCAGAGCTGCTGTGCCCGGGGTTGATGCTGCTCCCACCTCTCTGCCATCCCCCTGTGAATCACCACCAGACCATGCCAGGGGCGCCCAGGAATGTGGAGTGGGTACATGAAGCAGAGGACAGGCTGCCTACCCCCTCCTCATTTGCCAGGCTAATTTAACCAGGACTTCACATAATGGAAAACTTTCCAAGCCATTCCTGGAGTTCCCCGCAGCCACAGACAGCCAGGCTAGGGGTGCTCCTGGCTGCCAGCCATATTCTTCTGGTCTCTGCTGTGGGGCTAAAGAACCTTTGCAAATAGGGAGGGCATTCCTCCTCCCAGCACCACTCTGCTGTGTTAATCCCTCCTGCACCATCAGACCCTGGCTGAGGGGACAGAGCCAAACATGCCACTCATCCCATGGTACTGGATACCAGCCCTTGGCTGTTCCCTCAACCCCAGCCACACCCTTTTGTCACTGGTAGCACTGTGGGCACCACAACTTCATCATCCACAACCGCTGTTGCATGAGCATGCAGCTTTGTGGCAGCAGCACAGTGCTCAGCTACCCCCTGCCACACCTGAACAGGCAGCTGCCCACGATGGGAGCAGGCAGCTGCCCACAATGGGAGCAGGCAGCTGCCCATGATGGGAGTAGGCAGCAAGGTGTTAGTGATCAGCAGCCAGTGGAATGCATCACTTATTTCCCTCGTGAGCAGACAGGTCAAGATCCTTGAACCGTTTCCATAAACTGTTTGCTGCTGTGAGAGTCATGTCCTGAGCCAAGTCCTGCCCACAAACAGCGAGGTTTACAGGCAGCATCCTGTCCCCCCTGCCCACGCAGAGCCCAGGGAGCCACGGGGTCCCAGCAAACCTTCCTCCCTGGGATACGGGCACGAATGGCCCGTGAGAGCAGCAGTGCAAATGCTGTGGGGTCAGCCCTGCCACAGGCACATCCTTGCCCAGGGCTGGTCCTCCCCATCCCTCCCAGCCCAGCCTCGCTGCATTCAAAGGGGACAGTCTGAGCTCCTGACCTACAGAACACCCCAACAAAACAGAAGCTTGCAAAGAAATGGAGTTACTCTTGAAAAACATATTCCCTAACTGCTCATTCCAGGGTCCTCAACTGAGAGTGGCTTTGGCCAGCATGAAGGAATGCAACAGACTTGGCTTCTGTGTCAAAAACATTTTGAAACCATCAGTAATAAATCCTCCATGGGAGATTTCATAGCAGAAAATGGGGCAAAATGCTCTGAGGGATGGGGACTAGCACTCCAGTCCACTTGGAAAGTCACTGCAGGAAACCTGGGGCTGCAGCAGGGAGAGACCAGGGAGCAGGACAGAAGCAATCACTTCCTCCCTCCCAGCATGGAGGACAGAGTGGCACAGCCCAGTACCCCCCTGTGCAGTGGCCAGGTGCACATGCCACGGGTCAGGTCTGTGCCAGAGCTGCCAGGAGGCATGCAGTGGTTTCCCAGCACTGCTCCGTGCCCTGCACTGTGGATAAAATCCCTGGTCCCAAAGTCACTGTGTGGAGCAGGGCCAGGTTGGGGCAGCAGGAGCTGCTGACCCCCTGGGCACTGAAGGGTTCTGCATCCTGGCCCATCTGACACCAGCTTGAGGAGCACCGTGCCAGGCTCCAGCTCACCCCCTGCACCAAGCAGCCACGCTGGCAGCACTGCTGGGGACGTGCATTGCAACCTGGCTGGGGAGGCTTCCTCAGGGGAGGAGTGGGGCCAGGCTGGGGGAACCTGATTTCTGCCCCGGGCCTGTGCACACTGAGCTCAGGATCAGCTGGCAGCCCAGGAGGAGCGTGCCTGCAGTGGCAGCAGCTGGATCTGGGACACAGAGCTCCAGATGGAGCTACAGCAGGTGCAGCACGAGCGGGTGCTGTAACACAGTGTGCTGCATGCAGTGCCAATGTTTGGTCCAGAACGTTCCCAGCTGGCTGCAAGGTCCGGGCCAGGCAGCAGCGGGTCACTGCCAGCACGGGACTGCGTCAGCAGGCAGAGTCCAGGCAGCACCGCGCACACGTGGGCACGCGGCAGAGGGCAGGATGCCAGCCAGACACGACCAAGACCTCAGAGGACCTCTGGGCACAGTGTCTGCTATCGCCCCAGGGCAGCCAGGGACCACTGCAGCCTCCCACAGAGACACAGCCTCAGCTGCTCACTCTGCACAACACCCCTGGGTGCTGCTGGGAGCTGAGGTGGTTCCCAGGGGAAAGTGCAGCTGCCATTAGGGCTTCTCAAGCCCCTTGCAGCACGGTTCTGGGCAGACCCAGCCACTACACTGAGGGGTCAGAGAGGATGGACACCCACCATGCCCCCAGGGACACCTTGGCTGGTGCTCAGCATCTGCAGCCACATGCCAGGACTGCCACTACCCTCCCCAAGCTCTTTGGTGCCCCATCCCAGCCTGGTACAGTAGGGATGGGTTCTGGAGCCTGCAGGATCCCACAGGTCAGGACTGCACAAGCAGCTAGGGGTGCAGGAGCAAGAGTCTTCGCACTGGGGTGGGGCTAAGCACCTTAGGCAGCAGCCAAGGCCAGAACTGATTAATGCTGCTCAGAACAGCTGTTACACATTAACTCCCTTGTTTGTCCCATATGTCCCAGCAGGAGCCTCCTACCAGCACCCTGGGCCCAGGAGCAGGGCTGGGGCACCCTCACACAGCCATGCCAGGCACTGTGCTGGGCGCTGTGCCAGCCCCCACAGCCCCTGGACCCCTGCAGAGCTGAGCCAGGGCCACCTCTTACAGGACACCAGTCTCCACAGCATCAGCCGTACTGGGGTCTCGCCCCAGCCTTAGGAGCCACAGCAGCACCTGTGAGCTACTCAGGTTTGGTCGGGGAAAGCACCCCAGTGCCCGTCTATTGGGAAGGGCAGACACGTGGCAGCCCAGCTCGGGCAGTGCCCCTCCAGGGGCCCAGCCGTGGGCTCCTCCCATGAGCTCCCAGTGAGCCCAGCACACTGTCCCTACCTGCAGAGTTGGCACTGCAGCAGCTGCCAGAGCCTGGCAGCACCTGGGCCCTGCAGTTGGGATGCTGCAGTGGCTGTAAGGCTGGGGAGGATCTTTCGGGCATCCTGGAGCTGCCACCTCCCTGTGGATGGGAGTGCCATCACACCGCTCGCTCCTGCCACCCTGGGCAAAACCTTGGGTGGACCGTGGCTCCAGGGGCAGCTGTGGCTCTGTGCCATGTGCAGCCCTGGCCGGCACTGTCACCCTGTGTGCACTGGTGTACCTTGGGCAGGTGGCAGGAGCCCTGTCTGAGTGGAGGGGGGCAGCTGTGGGCACCACACGGAACACAGGAGATCAAAAACTCACTCCTAGGGGTTGTTTTTCAGAGGTTTTGGTTGCACCTTTAGCAGCACTGCAGTGCTGAAATGACAGCTTCACCCACACCTTCAAAAACCAACCCTGAGCACATGGCACCCTGGGCAGGGGGAGGGCAGGTCCTGGGGTGGTGACAGAGCCCCTCCAGGCGCCTGCCCAATGCCTATATGGGTGGGGACCCGTCACACCCCACCAAATGGCGGTGCCAGGCTGACGTTGAGGAAGCCCCCAAAGTGGAAGAGGGGAAGGTGGGGGGCACATGCAGCAGTGGAGGGCAGGCAGGCGAGGGGGTTGGCCCCGCATGCCCTGGTGTCCTGCTCACTGCTGAAGTACACACTGCCAGGTGAGTCCACTGAGGGGTCCTCGTTGAAGTAGTTGTAGGGCCTCAGGAAAAAGCCAACACTGTTCCCCACGGCCACCGTGTTGGGGACGTCTTCAGCATGGGGGACATGCAGGAACCCCACGGAGATCCAGGCGACCAGGTCCTGGGCAGGAGAGCAAAGAGGCATTTATCAGGCTGAGCAGGACTCTTCCAGCCTGGCGGCTGCTCAGTTTGGCTCCAGGACATGTGAAGCCTCTGTCCAGGGCAGGAGCCAGGATAGCACCCACAGGGCTCAGCTCCTCTCCCCCCAGAGCCCCCGGCTTACCTTGTTGGTGATGGTCTCGTTGTTGATGAAGTCGGCGAAGGCGATGGTGGGCGTCCAGGGGTCATTCTGGTTGTAGATGCTGGTGCTGGTGGGCTCCTCCTCCTTCCGCTGGGTGACAGCCAGCTGGTACCTGCCAGCACAGGGAGCAAAGGGCTTTTCCATGCTGGCACAGGGCAGGGCAGCCATGGCATTGCTGGCTGGATGCACTGGTGAACTGGGGCTGGATGCATCCCTGGTGCATGCCAGGGGACCTGATCTGTCCTGGGGCAGGGAGGGAAAAGGCTGGCAGGGATAAGCATGGCAGTAATGGTCAGCAGCCCCAGCACCTTGGGCTTGCAGGGAATGCCTTACTGCCCTGGGCTTTTCCAGCATGCCTGAGAAACACAAATTGATCCAGGCAAAGATGCTGCTGCTCAATGCCCAACACAGTCCCTTCAGCCACAGCTACTTCTCAGCCATACAGATTCCCCAGCATGAGCTCTGTTAGTTCACCCTGGCAGCGAGACTGGTCTGAGCTTATCCCAAGCATTTTCTAAAACACATTCTGTCCTCAAGGGAAGATAACACAACCTGGGGAAGCCAGTGCTTCCCTTGGGAATTAGTCCTGCAGCTTGGTTCCCCACAAAGGGAAAAACATGCCATTTCTCTAAATTAGTCTGATCCAGGGTCAGATTCCTGCCTGTGACCTACCATGAGCAGACGTTATTGAGCAACTTTTCAAGGGAATTTCAGAGCCAAAACCCATGCATGTTCTCTGTTTAACCCTTCCCTGCAGCTTGGCACAGGCCTGCGCAGAAGTGGCAGTTCCCCCGCACCAGGAGCAGGAGGAGCCAGGGCTGCAGGGGTGAGTGGGGCAATAGGGAGTGGGAGCCAAGTGCTCCCCAGCCCTGGCACCCACCTGCCCCAGCTGACAGACCGCTCCATGGAGCTGTTGATGGGCAGGTGCTTCCCAGCAAAGCTGATGATCTGGATCCGGTAGCTGCGTGGGTGCCCCCACTTGTTGGGATTGGGGCTGGCAAAGGAGAGGTAGCGGGGCAGGGGGGCATTGAGCGGGAATGCTGCCTCATCCTCCCTCTCCAGCCTTTTCCTGCGGAGGTACGGACGCTCGATGGTGTTCTGCGTGCTCCAGGGATCTTTGATAATCTCATACTCCATGTCCTGGGTCTCCAGGAAGTTCAGCTGCCCTGTGAAGCAGAAGGGGAAACATTCTTGACCTCCACACCCCAGACAGAGCTGCAGGCCACAGTGAACCACAGCCATGAACAAAGGTGGTCAGACCTACCGTCGACATCGAGGTCCACCTTGTAGTGCATGTGGTGGAAGTGCATCGTTCCCAGCGTGTGGGGCCCAACCCTGTTGCCATAGTTAGTGCCTTGGCCATGGAGGAAGGAGGTGCTAATGTAGCCAGTAGCATGCACACGGACCTCCATGGCCCCACTGCCGTGGAACATGAAGTCCCAGATGTAGTCGTAGTTGACGAGCGTGGAGATGGTACGGATGACCAGCGTGTTTTTCCGCAGCCCACCATAGTAAAAGGACTGCGAGTCAGAGAAGTGGCGCCGCAGAGGGAGGGCAGAGTCGTGCTCAAAAATGCAGAGTGAGTTTTGGTTGGTCTTGGGAGTGTCTGACTCTGCCAGGTAGTGCCGGTCCACATAGGTCGCTGTGTAGGGGCAGTCGACGCCCTGGACCAGCTCGTAGGCAAACCTGCCGATGCCAAAGCTCCCGTCAAGGTAGCGGGTGGACATGCCCCCAGGGCAGTTGGAGCCATACAGGGCTAAGGCTTCCTGGAGACTCAACTCATAGACAATCCTCTCCCTCCGGTACCTGATGTCAAAGAGGCGTGGGCCAGAGTTGGGGTTCATGCCAAAGGTGATGCTCCAGCCCTGGTAGGTGACGCGATTGCCCCTGACGCTGTAGCGGGGACCCTGAGGCTCAAACTGCAGCGGACCCAGGGAGTCGGGTGGGTAGCGGGGCCTCATTGAGCCCAGCACTGCATCAGCCTGGGGCTTCTTGAGCCTGACGACCTCCAGTGTGCCAGCCAGAAACTCCTGCTCCAGATCCTCTGTGCTGGCAAAGTACTGGCCGTTGTAGAAGACTTTGCGCAGCTGCCAACGGGAGGCGTGGAGGTCCCTGTGCTCCACCAGCACCTCCAGCCCCACTGGTGACAGGTAGTAGCCAGTGCCAGCCACGTTGTGGAAAAGGACAAACCAGGTTGTGCGGTCACCAGACTTGAAGCCCCGTGGGGCCGTGGTGAGGATGGCCAGGTCGGTCCCGTCAGACTCGCAGCATGTGGTGAGGAATTGCGGCGCCTTTTTCAGCTCCCTCCGGATGAGGGTGTTGATATCCATGTACTCCTTGCCAGTAACAGGTCTGCGGTGGTATGGCACCTTCCCCCCGTACTTCTGCACCGTCACATCCCGGTGGTACGCCGGCATTGGCAGAGGACCCACCACGTACTCGGTGACATTGGGCTCTGGCTGGTTCCCAAAGTACAGCACAGCCAGTGCCTCTCGGGCGGGACGAGCCCCCCCGCCGTCCAGGAACCGCAGCACCTCTGCCTTGGCAGGGACCTGCAGGTCCACGGAGGCGATGCAGTTGTCCGAGGGTTTGGCACGCGAGGCATCAACCAGCTGCACCCCGAGGTTTCCCTGCAGGTACCGCACCACTTGCGCCATCTCCTCGGGTGTCAGGTCAGCAAAGACCAGGCTCTGGCCATCCTCGGTGTCCTCCTGCTCCACAGGCAGGTGCTGGCAGGTGCTGGGCGCCCTTCCTCTGGTCAGCAACAAGCAGACCAAAGCGAATATCGTGGCTAACGCCAGACCGAGGAGGACGAGCACAGTTTTCACGTTCATGCCTGCTGAGGCACCGAGTGCTCCTGCAGTCTGGCAGGATGCATTTCCAGTTGCAGAATCCTCCCAGTGACCCTCGGGAACAAGGGGCTGGGTTTGTTTTCCCCCCCTGTTTTCTCAGCAGGAAACAGCCTGGAGGAACTCGCAGGGAGGACGTGCAGAGATGTTCTCACACATTGCCAGGATTTGCTGGGAACCATAAAAGGCAACTTTGCACTGCTTTGCCAGCAGTTTATAGTTTTAAGTAAACTTAATGCTTGTGCATCTGTCCTTCCCTCTGGTCCCAGATCATACACTGCAGAGCTTGAAGGGGATGGATCCAGTCATTCCAGGGAAATAAATGCATCTCCCTGCTCCTCCTTCTTTTAACCCTGCAGATGCTGGGCAGGCAGCAGTGCCCGCAGAGACAACCCTTCCCCATGCAGAGCAGCGCTGGGCACAGCACCACGGCCTCATCCTGACACAGCCCCACCACCACCACCACCAGCATCGCCTGCTGCTGCCAAAATCCCCACGGTCCTGCAGCCGTGACAAAGGGGACAGACACTTGTCACTCCGCAAATGTGCCCCTGATCCTGAGCTACATCCTAGCACAGATGGGGCTGTGAGGAGGGGGACGAGGGCTCCAGAGCCTGACCAGCATCCTGGCAAACAGGCAGTGGCACTGGCCATGCTGCACTGCCAGCAGCCATGAGACCTTGCAAAGGTCCCCTTTGCATCCCTCCCCTGTGCTCAGCACTGAGTGCCTGAGAGCTGCAGTCCATGGGGTCCTGGCCCTGAACCCAGCCTTCCCCCAACACCCACAGGGCTTGGTGCCAGTGCCCCCCTCAGCCCCAGAGGCCTGGGGCACCCCAGCCCATCCCTCCTGCCCTCCAGCTGGACGTCCCCATGCCCTGACAGGCACCCAGTGCCACACTGCTGGGTTGGTTTGTGGGCACAGGGAACATGGCAGAGACCAGCATCACACCCCAGGAGACACTGCTGTGAGTTGTAAGAACGAGACACTCGAGAGCACTGGACCAGCACCATTTTCATTATTTTAACCTGAGATATGCACTACATAGCACTTATTTCTACAGCAGAGGAACAGGATTTTCCTCACTTTCCTCCTGAAACAGACTCAAACTCAGCAATTAACAGATAACACAGACTCCCATGTGGCATCATGCCAGGAAGATCACGCTTCCTTTTTCAAGAGCACTATTTCAAAAGCAATGATAAAATGTGAAGTCATTACACAACTGGAAATTGAGACAACTTCACTAAAATAAGAAAATCTGAGACAGAACAGTCAACCTGGTGTCTCTGACCACATCTCCTCACACCATCCTGTAGCACTAAAGCCTGCTCATGTTTTGAAAACCATCATAGGTGAATGGGGGAAAGTTTGGCAAACAAGAGGCAGTTTTGGGCAGGCAGGCGAGAGGGTTGATTTCACATGCCATGAAGTCCTGCTCACTGGTGAAAAACACACCATCGTGGGAGTATATAGAGGGGTCCAGGTCGTAGTAGTTGTAGGGTCTCAGGAGAAAACCAACCGAGTTTCCCACAGTCACAGTGTTGGGAATATCCTCAGAGTGTGGGATGTGAAGGAATCCAGTGGTTATCCAGGCAACCAGGTCCTAGGCAGGGAAAAGCCACAAGCCCAGGGTTAGTTTAGAAGCTGCAGCAGCAGTGACTGAAATTCACATGGGGCCATGGGGACTGACAGGAGAGAAGGAGGAGAACCCATAGGCACCAGGCAGCTGCACTCCCACACACTGAGCTCCCCCCTCCTGGGAAAGATCCCCTCCCTTCCCCCAGGGCCTGCCTGCAGCCATGGCCACAATATCTATCCAGCGGAAGGGCCCTTGCCTTGACCTCTGTGGCCTCACTCCAGCCTCACAGAGATTTTCCTGATGTTTTGCCAGCATTTCTCCACAGGGAGAAACAAGCTCCTGCTCTGCACGCTCTGATCTGCACACTCTCACAAAGCACTGAGCAGGCTTATGGAGAAGGGGATGCTCAAACCCACTTTCCTGGTTGCCCAGGGCTGCTGCTCTCCCAGCTGAGCATGCTGTCCCGTGGGCAACACCAGGGTTGCTCAGTCCCTGGGGCTCCCGTTGAGCCTGGGGATGGCTGTTACAGCTCCAGCCCAGGGGACCCCAGCCCACCTCGTTGGTGATGGTCTCGTTGTTGATGAAGTCGGCGAAGGCGACGGTGGGTGTCCAGGGGTCATTCTGGTTGTAGATGCTGGTGCTGGTGGGCTCCTCCTCCTTCCGCCAAGTGACAGCCAGCTGGTACCTGAGGACATGAAAAGAGACAGCCCCTTGAGTCAGGGCAGAGCTAAATCAGCTCCTGAAAGAGCCTGCACAGCACAGGCTTGCTCCAGTGGAGCAACCTCAGCCCAGAAGACTGTTTCCCTGTGCCTCCTCCATCGAGGGACATCCATGTGATGCCTTCCCATCTAGCAGAGCTGGGGAGTGTCTGAGAACCTGCCACCCCAGCCAGAACAGCCTGACCTTGCCCAGCTGATGGCCCTCTCCATGGAGCTGGCTTCGGGGATGTGGTCCCCTGCAAAACTGGTGATCTGGATCCTGTAACCACGCTGGTGGCCCCACTTGTTTTTGCTGTTGGCTGCAAAGTAGATGTATCTGGGCATCTTTGACTGGAGTCGGAAGGCAGCCTGGTCCTCTGTGTCCAGGACTTTCTTGGTGAGTCGTGGCCGCTCTATCTGCTGCTCTGGGCTCCAGGGAGCCCGTGTCATCTCAAATGCCATGTCATGGGCCACCAGGGAGTTTTTCAACCCTGAAAAGCAAAAACAAAGTCACTGAGGAGCGTCTCCACAGTCCTCTGTTCCCCAAGGACATCACTGCAGTCAGAGTTCACTCTTCCTGTCCTCCCTCCCTGCATCCTGAGCTCAGGGCACCGATTCTGCCCGAGAGCAGTTGCTGCTCCACAGCTCCTTGTGCCATAAGTGTACACCATGTGTGTTGATCTATAGCTGGACACTTGTCTGAGCCAGGCAAGACCACTCTGCAGCAGACTCTGAGGGGACAAAGGGCGAGCCTCGTCCCGGGGCAGAAGAACAGGTTTGCTTTCTGTACAAGCACAGCCTAATTAACCAGAGCACCCGCTGGCACAGGCTGTGTTACTGCTCATCAGCATGTCCTGTGTGATGGAGGCGCCTGGAGCAGCCCAGGCACTGAACACATTTGCACAACACAGACAGATGCTGCATCGTTCAGGTCCTGCCACAAAAAGAGACACAGGCCCGTAGCAGGGGGGATATGGGAGCAGGAAGGGTACAGGAGCAAATCGATCTGGGGACAAGATGGCAAAGGGCTGGCTGAGAGTGCTCGATGGCCAGTGTGGGTCTGGCTGATGGGCCAGTGCTCAGCACCACCTGCCCATCCCACCAAGATGCCCTCAGAGTTCTGCTCCTTTCAGTCCAACATGAGTTCCCAGCTTGCATAAAGACCACTACAGAGCTGAATTTCTGGCCATCCACGAAGGTCCAAACCCCACAGTAGAAGATCTGTGCAGAGCCACCACCACTATGATAATTTTCTTTCCTTTCCTCATGTAAACAAACCTTCTAACCCCATACCTCCTCTGCCAGTGTTAGCAGTGACAGCCTAGTTTCATTCACCTTTTGCCTATTCCTGCAGTTTTACCATCCCCCTGTTGTAAGCACACCACCCTGCCTCACAAGTGGAAAGGAAAATCTGTATAAGCACCAAAAAACTCAAGTTTTGCAAGGCTAAAAGTACTTGGGGAGGGCAAAAAGGAGAGAAAAGACCCAAACCTACCTCCTACGTCCAAATCCAGCTTATAGTTGAAGGAATGAGTACGTATCATACCCAGAGTGTGTTCCCAAAGCCTATTGCCATATCTCAGGCCATCCCCATGAAGAAAGGATGAGCTCGGGTACCCTGTGGCCTGGACCTTGCCTTCAATGGCCCCGTTCTGGTAGAAGATGAAGTCCCACACATAGTCATAGTTGCCCACGGTGGCAA